>NC_134490.1:21839522-22029522 GCF_040206685.1 Ascaphus truei | reverse complement strand
TCCTGTGAGTAGTCCTCAGAGATTTCTTTTGATCATGGCATGACGTGTTTCTACACACCTATATGGTGAAGACCAAACTCACAAAGTTTCTGATCTTTATATACGGTGGAGCCTCCAAAACTGACCCGTGAATATCTACCTAATTATTTAAAACACCCGATTCCAATTATCCCCTTTAATTTAGCTGATAAAACCAGGGTTTCACTTACTTTTGCATATACCATGACTTTTACTCGTTGTTTGTCTAGTTCAAACATCATTTTGTTTCAAAAGACATGGAATTGATTAATATAAATCCTATTGGATACTTAAGAAAAAAAAGGTTGAGTCAAGATGGTTAGCATGGAAAAACTATGGAATTTCCGTAATTATCATTGGGGGTCAAACTCTCACCACTGTATGTATATCAGTGTATACTGTATGTACATCTTTATATATTGCCAACAGTGTACTCAGCACTTTACAAAAAAAAAAAAAAAAAAAAATACAGTACAGGGAATTACAATAAAATAAGCGCAACAAAGTGAGACAATAGGATAGGAAATCCTTGCACCGGAGAGCCTACAATCTAAGTGGTATGTTGGGAAACGTACAGAGACAGAAGGTAAGGGAATACGTACAGTAGATGGCAGTGCTTGGCATATCCAGGTTTCAGCCAAAGGAAACCCAAAGATAACCTAGCATCCATTAACTCTGCATAAAACAAGTGGGGCGAGGTGAGCAATCACTAAAAATTTGGAAACACTATGCAAAATCCAGCAATTGTGGTGGTGATTGCTAAATAACTCAACAGCATCTGAATATACCAGTGGGAACACACTGCAGTAGACAGTAAGGCTAAGGCCCCGCTGCCGCACGGCAAGATTGCTGCCGGCGGCGCATGCAAGTCACTGCAACGCGATTTGCGGTCTGCAGTTAACCGTGTTGCACGTTGGGGGGCGTTGCCAAACGGGTCGGGTGGGCAGGGGCAATGACGAGGGGGGGCGCGGCCATGTTGTGTGTCAGGAAGGAGGGGAATCTGTTCTAAACAGGGACTCATTCCGCCCACAATACATACAGCTCCCAGCCTGCTAATGGTTCCGGACACACACACACACACACACACACACACACACACACACACACACACACACACACACACACACACACACACACACACACACACACACACACACACACACACACACACACACACACACACACACACACACACACACACACACACACACACACCACACACACACCTTTTGGAAGGGAGGGGGGGAGAGGGAGGGAGAACCATGCACGGCTGCCTCAGACTTCCCTCACAAGCCGTCTCCCTCCCGCTGTAGCTCCTTCCTACTCCCCTCATTGGCTGACGCGTGCACCACGTGATGCGTCAGCGTTGCAAAGCACAAGGAGGTGGTAGCTCCAGCAGGCTAATGCGTCACAGTACGCAGTCAGCCCTGCCGGAAGGAGGCAGCGGGGCCAAGGACCATTCGGGTAAGGTACTGGTGGCCCACGGCCGCGCGCACCGCCGGCCACAGCGGGACCAACGCCTAACTCTCTTGCAAGTTACACGATTCGTATCGGTGGTGATCAAAGAGTTTTGATCAAAAAAGAAACCCTTCTAGATAGCAATCTCTTGTCATATGTGTAGTGTCATATTTATGGACTTAATTGGTCCAGCAGTTAGATACTGTATGTCTGAGTAGTGCCCAGATTCACAGGGGAAGTCAAAAAATAATAAATAATAATAATACTCAGCACTGAGCACTACTCAGACATACAGTATCTAACTGCTGGACCAATTAAGTCCATAAATATGACACTACACATATGACAAGAGATTGCTATCTAGAAGGGTTTCTTTTTTGATCAAAACTCTTTGATCACCACCGATACTATTG
Source organism: Ascaphus truei (assembly GCF_040206685.1). Classification (NCBI taxonomy): domain Eukaryota; kingdom Metazoa; phylum Chordata; class Amphibia; order Anura; family Ascaphidae; genus Ascaphus; species Ascaphus truei. The sequence continues at coordinate 22,027,633 of NC_134490.1, read as the reverse complement.
TATTCAATACCCTTACAGCACCTGTCATTTACAATTACATTGTTCAAACTACTCAAGGTGATAGCGGTCTATTTCACTTATTCAAAGTTACACGATTCCTAACTATTGAATTGCCCTATTATCTATCCTAAATCCAAGATATCCGCTCAACAGCTCTGTGCAAAAACCTTAGGGCCGTTTTATAGTGGCGTGCGCGCGGAATTTTAGTTGGCTGACGTTAGTCAGCCTTTCTATAGAAGTGCCGCGCGCGCACGGCAGGGAGAGGGGAGCCGACGGACAGCGGCAAAGATGAAGAAATTCATCTTTTCGCGCCGCTGCCTGCGCTCAAATGTATGTATTGGTGTGTAAAAAATATCTTACTTACACTCACGCAACATATACACGCACATACACTTACCTGCAGCTCCCGGCTCTATATACACGGAAAGCATGCGGCACGTGCATTCGCATAGGAACGCGCGGCCGCACGCTGTATAGAACGGGCCTTACTGTGCATGTACAGGGCAAGTGTTCGAGTTCAACCTAAATTCCATACTGCTCTTTTTTTTTTTTTTTTTACCTCAGGCTGGCTGTCCCCCAGAACAAATCAATGGGGCCCCGGCCAACTAAGTCCCTGCGGTACATGAGTTATTTAAGGATCCACCGGACAAAATACTTGTCTGGTGGACACAAAATGGCTGCCTGGGTAAGACTTGCTCCAGCAGCCAATAGATCACAGGGAGATGTCACAGCTTTCTACCGTTTACCATGCGGGCATAGCTGTAAAAAAAAAACCAGCACAAAATAAACTTTAGGTAATAGTAACCCTTTCAGTGCCGGAGGATCGTGTCCCATCCTTGGCCATGGACCCTCCGGCATTTCCACATCACGTGACCACTCTTCAGAACGATCATATGATGCGGTTTCTGTTGCGGCCTAGATGTGACAGGGAGGAAGGCTCCCCCATTCAGCGTGATATGCAATTAGCACTGATCGCGTACAGCCCCTAAAAAAGGAGCAAGGGCAGTTAAAATGTGGAATTCATTACCAATGGAGACTGTGATGGCAGATACAATAGATTTGTTCAAAAAAAAGGTTGGACATCTTTTTAGAAAGGAAAGGTATACAGGGATATACCAAATAAGTAAACATGAAGGATGTTGATCCAGGGAGGAATCCGATTGCCAATTCTTGGAGTCAGGAAGGAATTAATTTTTCCCTTCATGAGATATCATTGGATGATATGTCACTGGGGATATATAGATATAGATATAGAAATATAGTATCTGTGTCTAACTTTTCATAGGTTGAACTTGGACGCATGTCTTTTTTCAACCTCATCTACTATGTAACTAATGACATACAGTCTACATCATAAGAGCCCTGGGGAGGCACGTCATTGGGGCACTGAAAAGGTTCATTTAAAAAAAAAATGGTTACTTTATATATTTGGAAAACTGAAAGAAAACATTTTTTTTATACACACAAAAAAACACAATACCAAGAGGTTTTCAATGTGTTCCCTTTTTCTCAAATGTATTACATTGACTGTATAATGTTTAAGTGTCCAGCCCTTCTGAGAATATAATGCCTTTTAAGTATTAGAACACGGGTCCAGCAGAGCCAATGGCATGTTAAAAGGAAATCTGATGTGCTGCAGTTTAACAGGACTTCGTATCCTGTTACACTAGTTCTACGAAATGTTGTTTGCATGCTCTACATCTACAATACAGGGAAGGGAAGGAAAAACCTTACACGTTTCCCTTACACACCTTTAATCTTGGTCACATGCCCAATTGTGAAATTAGTTTGTGGAGAAATATTAACAAAAAACTATTTCTGATACCTTTTAAAGATGGCTGCAATTGCGATTTTTCAAAAACTGCTCTAGCACAGCCCTGATCACGGCAATTTCAGGTTTTTTTTCCTTCATTCTTTCCTTGGTTAGGTAAGAATTATTAAAGGGGCAGTCTTGCCTAGAACAAAAGTGGACACAGGTGGCTCAGTCATAATGACTGAGCCCCACAGAGTGGGCCACCGGTGCTGAAGCAGGAATATCCTTAAATCCTGGCCTGTTGGTGGCCCATGAGGACTGGAAGTGGCCACCTCTGCTTTAACCCTTTGGATGCTCTTTAAATGTAGCTAACATGTCATGAGGTTTGGCACTCCAGAAACCCCATGATGAAGTAGCTACTTCATAATGACGGATGATAATGGCAGCTTGTTCTTTGGTACTCTAGTTGGCGATCGTTTATACAGGCAGTCCTCGGTTATCCGACACAATGAGTTACTCAAAATGGCGTTGTAAAGCAAAACACGTTTTCCCATAGGAACACTGTTTAAATGAAAGGTTCCATTCCTGAAGGCATTTTTAACACTAAAATACACCAAATATTTTATGCAGGCAATAAGATATGCAGCACACACATAAATTATATAGTGTATATACTGTATTATATATATAATATAACAAAATAAATAATATATTAGATAGTATAATATAATATTATATAGTATAATATTATATATATATACGCTCTTACGACGCTTTGCAACAATGTTTATGTGAATGTGTGTATATATACACACATACACAACGTTGCAAAGCGTCGTAAGAGCATTGGATAAGCCATTTTGGCGTTGTAAAAATGAATATAGGTATGCATTGCATAGCGTTGGATAAGCCATTCGTTGTAAAGCGAAGCGTTGTAAAACGAGGACTGCCTGTACGTCTAGGAATCTACTCTTACTTGTAAGTGTGCAATTGCTTTTTTTAATTGATTCTATAATATACTTTTATACTGCCCTGGTGCGCTCTGTGTGTCTTTTCCCTACGTCATAATAAGGCTGCTCGTTTCCGGGGGAGAAAGCGTTCAGAGTTCCCTTGAAACGTGATCAAGTGGACTCCCCTTCTGTTCCGTCATCCGTGAGGGGGCGATCGCATGTGAATGAGGGGCCACTGCGCCTCTAGCACTTAAGGTGTTATGGGTGAATGAATCTTTCTGAGGAAGCAAGTTACACCAATAAATGGATTCACAACTTTTTGGACCCGCCATGTTGGGCAGCTCTTAGCAAGAGCTTAATAAAAGCCGCAAGTATTATATATTCTGTAACAAGCTGATAAACTCATCTTAAAATTACACGCCATTATCAATGCTAGAGAATGGGATACGTTGTTGAGCAGTTCAGAGCATCTTGCTATACAGCAACTATAAGAAAGGGCCTTTTTTTTTTTACTAGCACTCTTTATTGGTGCGGTAGGGGGTAATTAATAGCAATAAAACGTAACCTTTACTGATATTGACAGGCAATATCAGTAAAGGTTACGTTTTATTGCGATTCATTAACCCTATCACACCAATAAAGAGTGCTTGTAAGAAAGGGCCCTTTCTCCTTGTATACCCCTTTATTTCATCCCTTTATTCACCCCAATAGGCTGGTGCGAGAGCACTGACCCTTCCCCCCATTTTGAGATATACAGAACTACACATACCTCCTGCAGGATCCAGTGGTGTTATATGACAAAGTGATTTCATATTCCTGCAACACCTAAATATGCTTCTAAGTGGGGCATTTCCAAAGGGGCAGGAAGTGACGTTCCTGTTCTGAACCAATAATTAGCCACCTGTTACACCCGGAATATTCTGACTCAGATAAACAAGTCAATTTATGAATAAAACACTTATGTTAGCCAACTTATTTGCTTACCAATGCCTGATATGTAGTAGAACAGTCTATTTAAGGATTTCACTAAAAAATATGGGAGTGAACCCAAAATAACTGATGCTGCCAAAGTCAAGTATATGAAGTGTAAAGAAAATAAAAATAAAAAAAAAAAAAAAATCTTTGATAAAGTTCTGGAGAAGGACGAAACGCGTCAGAGTGCCCCTTCTGTGATGTACAGCATGTAATATTAAAGCTGATTTTAATTTCACTTGCTCCTGGGCTGGACTTCTTTTGCTGTGACCGCCTTCACCCCTTCTATACCTATTTAAGGATTTCAATGCAATGCTCAGCACGGTCACCTTTCAACACGATAGAAACCCAAATACCCTAAAATTATTTAACTGAATAAACGTGAAGGTGTCTGAGACAGAAGTTGTGCATTGACATAAAGGCCAAACTTTAAGAAATAGTAATAATAGGCCAAATGGTTTAAACCTAGGTAACGGGTTAAAAAAATAAAAAAGTATTTTAAAAGCATATTTTGGAAGTTGATTATGGCAGATTTGAATGCCCTTCTCTCTACTAAACGGCTTTCTAATAAGGAATGGGTGGGTATAAATCTGATTTCCCTTTATTATTGAGGAGGAACAGAGAAGAATGACAATCAATCCCAATTTGGTGTCCCACATATAATTAAAATAAATGAAAATTGTGCCACTTTCAAATATGATAAAAAAATATTTCTACTAGTCTAATTTGTGAACAAAGATTTAATCACCGCTATCATTTTACTCTGGTCCTATGTACCTTCAAAAGGGAAAAGTTATTTACAGGCGGTCTTCGCTTTTCTGACGGAATGCGTCCCACTAACGGCCATCGGTTAACGGACTTTCGGATCCCATGTTAATCGGCGGCAGTGACCGTCGGAAAAGCAGGTTCGGCGTCGGATAATGCATCCGATGGACGGCATTATGCGGCGTCGGATAAGGCATTCGTCGGAAACCAGGACGTCGATAAGCGAGGACCACCTGTATGTGGGAACAACTATACCAGTGGTAGCCAACTCCAGTCCTAAAGTGCCACCAACAGGTCAGGTTTTGAGGATATCCCTGCTTCAACACAGGTGGCTCAATCTTCGACTGAGCCACCTGTGCTGAAAACTTGACCTGGTGGTGGCCCTTGAGGACTGGAGTTGGCTACCTCTGAATTATACCAACAAATACTCAGAGACCCCAACATGCCAGGCCTAGGATTAAATGGGTCACTAGCATCACAAGGCCTGAAACCTCATAGCTTTCTGTGGAGCCTTATAAAGTAAGTGTCAGAGGCAGTACCCCCCCCCCCCCTCCCAACCAAAAATATGCTAATGCACTGACATGTTTAAGGGGTTATATATGGGCAATTGTCTCCTTTTTTTTATCCAAGACTAACAACTATAAGTATATCTCAATGTACGGTATATACTGTAACTTTGTATGTAAACAAGGTGAGCGGAGGCTTAGGAGGGGTTTGTTTTGCTCCAGCCAGAGTCCCCCCCTCCCCACAGCTTTATTGGCTCTCTGATGAGGGCCGGTGGGCCAAGGGTAAAGAAAGCACTGTATTGCTATGCACTCTATTCAGGCCCCCCCCCCCCAACTATATGTGCTATATGAATATTTTGAAAGAATATTAAGATTGCTTTTATTTAAACAACTTTGGAAAAAAAAAAAAAAAAACACTCCATAGTGGTTTGAGAGCAACAGCTCATAGGTATTGGATACCAGGTTGCAAGAGGATGCTGTAAAGCAGATAACTGCATAAACATCTGGAACAGGTAAATCCTACTTATAGATTTGGAATCATGAAAGTGGAATGCAGAACTTTGACATCCCAAATGCTCTGATTTGTTATATAAATCCCAAAAAGAAATTTCACATATCAGAAAAAACCCTTTGGGAGTTGAATATGAAGAATGGATAAAACCAGTACAGATAGATATATTTATACATACATACACAAATAAATATTTTAAGTGTCAACATGTACTCTAGGGGAAAAAGGATGGGAGAAGAGTTAGAAGATGAGATTTGTAAGTACCTCAAGGGTATAAGCAAGGTACAAGAATGTAATGTTTTCATTAAGGCAGCTATTACATGTTAAAGGGGTACATTGAAATCCAATGAGAGTATACATTTCTCTTCTGAAAGGCAGATAAAAGGAAGTTTCCCTAATATCTGGTTGGAGCAAATGCAGTAACTGAATTTGAAAATGCATTGCATAAGGAAAGAACAGACAAGAAGAGAATCAAACCAGTTTTCATTAGCAACTATAGTGTGATAGTACTAGTGAAAATGGGCATGTTAGATGCGCCAATTAGGACTAATCAGTAATTTGAGTTGTATGTGACAAACTGCACTTTTAGGGATTATTTCCCAAGAACTATTGAATTCCAGGCGTTTGGGATTTGTAACATTATTCCAATGTGTTTAACCAACACAAAAGACGTCCAGTAAATTGCTCTACTGTTGTGAGAACACAGGCCCTACTCTAGATATAGAGAACAGTTGTCATCCTGGTGACAACAGGAGTATGGTGCAATGACATGAATGGGGTTGGGAGACAATATTTCCTGCTGGCAGCTTCCTCTGTCTTTTTGTAGAACAGAGATGAGGGACACAATGGAAGAATGTGAAAAACAAACCTTATATCTCCACTAAAGGGACCAGTTAATAATACCAACGCACATACATAAAAAATAATTTATAAGGATTTTAAGGCTGGAAATGGTGAGCACATTAAATAACCATGCCTTGTACAAACACCAAGTATACCTTATTGTCCCAAGTCTTAGATGCTCATCTAATACAAAAAGGCACTACTGGGTATGTGGTGGTGATCTTTGCCATCATACTTTACCAGTGAAGCTGCCAATACATGATGCACTTCACCAATGTTTAGTAATGAAAAGGTCTTATTGCTTTTAGGCTTCATAGTGATCTTAGTATCTAGATTGTAGCTAGATTGTGCCGTCATCTTGTCAGTGACATTTAGGGACATGATTTTCCATCTGTGTGTGTCAGGTTTTGGTCCAGTTGCTCTATAAGGCCTTTCAAACATCACAGTGTAATGTCCATTATCACTACTTCTCTACCCATCATCACCATATTTAATGGGAGAAAGCTCCTCTACTGGACAATATGACAGGTAGCATGTTGCAAGAGAATGTCAATACTGGCATGCCAAATTTTGTGACAGTACTGTACAGTTACTTCAAATAATACTTCATAGCATCCACAGAGTGGCTGCTGCATCGATCACTCATCTTTCTTCTGCTATTTCGGATCGTGCCCACGCCGGGGAGTGACGTCACTTACCTTGGACCCAGTGACACGAGGAGAGAGTGAGAGCTATGGAGGATGGCTTCATTGTGAGTACTTGCAACTCCAGGCTGATCCTAGTCATACTGCACTTTACATTATGGACATTGCTTTGTCTTAGTTCAGTAGCAGTTTACTCTCCAATACTCTCTCCCTGCTTACGCTCCTCTACCTCTACTTCATTAATGGCATACGCCACTAGGTATATTGCCTGAGCTTTTCATACGGTTTCCTCCTTTCATAGCATCCACAAAGTTCACATTTGCTGTGCCAATGTATACTTTGGAATAATAAATTATATTATTGCTTTTTCGTTGCTTGCGTCTATATAGTTCTCAACTTTATAGGGCAGCCAGATTCATCAAGCTCAGTTACAGGTTAACGCACAAAATCCAGTATGAACTATTGACCTGAATGGGAATGAACACTGGGTCAGGTGCATTAGCCGATAATGGAGTTTGATATTTCTGTCCCTCTGATAGATGATGATAATTTACTGATAGGGACAGGGAATTCAAATGCATTTTATATTCATTTTAGATAGATGACACTTTGGGTTTTTAGAATGAGCTCTACAACCTGATCTGTATGGAACCCATAAAACAAAGACGTCCCATTTTCGGTCTTGATTTCTGGACTATGATATGCATATTAGAAGCAAAAAGGCATCTGACCAGCTCAATAACACTGCATTAATAGATAGCGCAACAAGACATCCAGGGGTTGGGTTACCACCAGGTGTTGTATACCAGTTACATAAGGTACAAGATTGCCCACAGGGAGTTCAATATGTTGTGCAGTCCTGAAACCGCCTGCGTGTCTCATCCCCGGGCCTCCCCACCCCTTCATCATTTCTTCCCCCCCCCCCCCCGCATCATCATTTCCCTCCTCCATCATTTCTCTCCCTCACAATTATCATTTCTCTCCCTCCTTCCCCTCCACCGGACCCGGGGCGGTTGGGTGTGTGCGGGGGTCTCTCTGTATGCGACCGCCTCTCACCCCGCCCGGGTCTCTGCTCCCCCTGCCGTTATCACCACCTCCCGGCACCGCGGTATAAAGGCAGCCCCGGGCACTTCGGGCCTCCTCTCCAATGACTTCGATGCTGGCTGGCCCGGCATACCGGGACCCCCACCCACCTGTCTGTCTGTCTCCTCTATGGCCTCACCTCGGCCTCCCACTTATCTTTTACCTTCTGCTATCTCCCGCTCCCGTCTCTCCCCGTTCGGTTCCCGGCGGCGGCTCCTCTTCTCCCGGTCCCGGGGCCTTCGACACTTTCTGGCAGTAAAGAGCGAAACGGAACCCGCACACCGGAAATACGTAGCAAAAAAAAGGGCAGCCAGGTCTGCCAGAGGCTTCGCGGAGGGAGATTGCGCATGCGTAGGGATGTCAGGCCTGCGTGTCAGCTACCCGCGCATGCGCAGAGCTGTGGTCCCGAGGGAGATGGAGTGACCGGGCTGCGTGGCTCTTCTCTGAGCCTCGTGACGTGGTGTTAGTGACGTCAGGAGGAGAATGGCAGTTAGGGAGTTCCCTGGCTGTGCCATGAAAGCTAAGTGACATTGTGAGACTCAGATGCTGCACTGAGCTCAGTAAAGTCAGGGCAAATAACAGATTACCTACATTAGTACTGGACATTATTTTACCTGAGTTGAAGTCAAATCCACTGAGTTTATATGCTAAAACAATGGCCCTTGTTGAACTCATTAGCAAAGGGTTAATGTCCGGATAAATTAGCACTTCCTTACTTCACTTCAAATAAGCTAACATTAATTTGTGTCTTATCTAAAGTTGTCATTAGGCCCCAGTGCGCGCGACGGGGTGCCTGGCTGCGCTCGTTCCCTGCATCAGTGCGATCTGATGGACCACAGGCAACTCACGAAGGGGGGCCTGGCGGGGGCACTGCCATGACGTCACGCGGCTGTATCGCCCTCATTGGCTGAACCGCTGCCGTGACGTAGCACACGTGCAGCCGCCGCGCCAAAAGACATATTTCTTGTCTTTTGGGAAAGGCGGTCGTGCATCACGCTTCCTGCAGGCGCGCTTAGGTACTTACTTGGGCCGGCCCCATAGAGGGCCGTACTGTGTGTGTGCGCCGCGTGCGCAGCCGCAAGCAGTGAAAACAGCCTTAGGCTACGCTTATACTAAGGGCGACGGCAACCCCATCGCGTGACGTCAGCGTCTTGCACTCTGGTGCAGGAGACCAGGGGGCGTGGCAGAGGCGTGGCCATGAGCAGTTCGCCCTCATTGGCTGAACCACTATCATGCTGTATCGATGGCGACCACTCTGCCGCACCCGCGACGGATTGCATGTACTTGCTACGGTGCTGCACGACATCGCAGTCACCGTAGCAAGTACTATAAGCATAGCCTTAGTGAGAGACTCCTCTTTGCTTATATACCACCTCAAACACACTTTCAAACAACACATGGAGAGACACCTGTGCTCGAAAAATGGGCACACCTGAGATACCTGGGAAATATTTCCAATAGGAGTAATTTGCATATCCGATTAGCATATTTCCCAGGTATTGCACAGGTCTTTCTCCATGTGTTGTTTGAGGGGATCTCACACACTCTAAGCATGGTTAGATTTATTTAGGTAAGATAATTAGAGTTACAGAATTGTATTCTTTACAACATTTTATTTTTTGGTCACCTACCAGGGATTGCACCTTGAAACCGCTGATAATAGAATAAGTAAGGGTGAGTCTCACTGCAGATAAAAGAGATTTGACACGAGCATTAGATGAATCACTATTATTATAACAAGCATTTAGTATTTTGGCTGTCATAAGATAGTATTGTAATGCCCAGAGAGTATCTATGCTCGGTGGGACTCCTGGGGCATTTAGAGTGAGGTGTGCCTAGAAGAGTGCTCTGTTAAAAACATGCCCTTATGCTATGCCAAGAGACATACCACCCACACTCTCGTTACCATCTCCCTAATGGTTCTTTCCCAATAGTCCTTTAACCGTCACACCTCTCGCCTGGTCCGAGGTCCCTGGTCTTAGCAGTCCTCTCCCGTATGCCCGCGATCCCTCAAGACTGGAGGCAGTCCCTTCCCGCAGTCCCACAATCTCTTCTTCATGAGAAGGTGAGACCGGGTGTGCAGGAGGGCACTGCTAGCACCAGGGACTTCGGACCGGGAGTGCACGAGAGAGGTCTGACCGTTAGAAGATCGTTGGGAATGGAGCATTACAAAGGCAGTTTGGTGGACACTGAAGAGACAGGACAGGGCAGGCTGAAGAGTGGAAATAAAGAAAAAGGAAGGAAACGAGAAGGAATAGCGAGGGAGTGAAAGGAAAGAGAGTGCAGGAGAGCTGAGAGATAGGGTGAGAGAACATCTGAGATAATGAGAAGATATGGTATTAAGAGATAAATTATTAGATATAAAGATAAATACATATAAAGAAGAATAGGTCCCTGATGTTGATAAATTTAGTTATTTACTTTAATTATTTATTTATGGCGAATTGCATTGTTCCCATTTCCCCTGTCGTTGTGGTTATTTACTCATTTTGTGACACATAATCAAATTCCTTGCAGTATATAGGCATGTCCGATACGTTTCTTCCCTTCTCTACTTATTGATAACAATTCACCAATGTGTCACCAATGAGATCCTGCTTTCTCTTACGTGTGGATAGGGTTATTGATTAAAATCTACTCCCATAATCTGTATTATATTACATTTACATTATATTACATTTTAATACAGGTAGCTTTGCCCCAAGGCATATGTTCCCCTTTTTCTTTATAGATAACTAGCTGATATACCTGGCGTTGCCCGGGATGTAAATCCGTAATAGGTAGTATTACAGTAGCTATAAATAGGGGAACAATAGGTTGACTATTTGGTGGAAAGGTTGTATAATGATGTTGAAAAGAAACATGGAAGAAAATGTAAAACGATGTTGTTTAAAAATGGTTTATTGTAAACACATCACATTACAATGTATATTTTGGTGATGTAAAAATGTGAGGTGTGTGTCCTGCTAGGGTGTGAGCGGGTGTGAGGCGGCGGGTGGGTGTTCAGTACGGGTGGTGGGTGGGTAGTGAGTGCTGGCTTTGAGTGGGGCTCCCGCTAGGGTGTGAGTGGGTGTGAGGCGGCGGGTGTCTGGTGAGTGCGTGCGGTGGCTGGTCAGTGATGTCGGTGCGTAGGGGTGTGAGTTCGGCGGGTGGGTATGAGGCGGGAGGTGGCGGGTGGGTGGTGAGTGGGTGCGGCAGCTGGTCAGTGATGTCGGTGCGTAGGGGCGGGAGGCGGCAGGTGTGTGTCGAGTGTCGGGTGGGTGAGAGGCTGCGGGTGTGTGTCGAGTGTGGCGGGTGGGTGAGAGGCAGCAGGTGTCTGTTGAGTGCGGGCGGCGGCTGTGGAGCGCAGGGGTGTGAGGCGGCGGGTGGGTGAAAGGGGAAGCGGCGGGAGTGCGGGTGGGTAAAAGGCAGGAGGGCGGCAGGAGTGCGGGCAGCGAGTGGGTGAAAGGCAGTGGCGGGAAGGTAGGTGCAGGGGGAGGGGGAGGCAGGGGCCGGGGGAAGGCGGGGGGGAAGTCAGGGCCGGGGGGGGGAATTCAGGGGCGGTGCACGGGGGGAGGGAGGCAGGGGCAGGAGGGGAAAGGCAGGGGGTGGAAGGCAGGGGCGGGGAAGGCAGGGGGCAGGGGTTAGGGGAGAGAGGCGTGGGGTAAGGCACGGGTGGAGGAAGGCAGGGGCGGGGAGGAGGAAGGCAGGGACGGGGAGGAGGAAGGCAGGGGCGGGGGGGAAGGCGTGTGTGTGTCACTGTGTCTGTCACTGTGTGTGTGTCACTGTGTCTGTTACTATGTGTGTGTCACTGTCTGTCAGTGTGTGTGTGTTTGGGGGGGGGTCAAAAACGGAGCTGGGGGGTCAAAAACGGAGCTGGGGGGGAGGGGCAAAAACGGAGCTGGGAGGGAGGGGTAAAAACGGAGCTGGGGGGAGGGGCAAAAACAGAGCTGGGGGAGGGGCAAAAACAGAGCTGGGGGAGAGGGGCAAAAACGGAGCTGGTGGGAGGGGCAAAAACGGAGCTGGGGCGGACAGCCGTTGAGGAGGGCCTGAGGGGTGATAGTGGGGGGGGGGGAAAGTCCAGAGGGGTGAGAGGGTGGGAGTGTTGTACTTACTTTTGGTGTCGTGGTCAGCGTCTCCAGGGGGGGGATGTGTGTGTGTTTGTTACGGATGTAATCCGCAGGGTAGGCTCACAGATCTCAGGGCTCACACAGTATGAGGAAGCTTCCGGGGTGTGAACAGTCCACACGGGTGAGAATATGGTGTGTGAGGGGAACAGTGGCTTAGAGTAGACTGGCCAATGAGAGCCGTGGGGGGGGGGGCGGGCCATGGGGTGGGGGGGGGGGGGCTGGGGGCGAGACACCGGCCAATGAGAGTCGTGGGAGGGCGGGCAGACCAACGAACCAATCAAATGGTCTCCAGACACTCACAACCAAGATTTTCAAATTTATTTATACAGTATATAGAAAAGGAGTAACATTACTATATGGATCCTGCCCTTTATATATTAGTAATAAGTAAATGAGGGGTTTGTTCTCTCACCTCGACTATATTTACTTTTGATATACATTGTGCTATATAGTTCAACAATGGATATTCTTCATCTTATCCATTTTTTTCTCCATGCAGAAATTTTTATTCTGGTGTACATTAAGGATAAAATCCATTAACTTGTATTCCCCTGTTTGGAAATAGCTACATGCCAATAAACATTCTAGCATTTGCTTCTCGGTACTCTGTAATGGGTAGCTTTTAAACTGGCTACAATGATAAAAAGTATCCTGAAACTAGGGTCACGTTTGAAGTATGAATAGCTCCAGTTAGCTTTAACTCATGTCTTCCCTCTTCCAAAGCATTACAAGTCCTTAATGTCTTTTTTAACTTTATTGCAGAAGTAGAAAAACAACGGGTACTTGTAGGTGTAGTGTGAGTAGAGAGTGCTTCTCTATCAGGAATGCTTCTATGAGGTGGACTACGGTAAGACAGAAAGGCCTTACCAGGGGTGGATGCAGACAAGTCTGTACTCACTGTGATCTTAGGTGGAAAAGGAAGTGTGAGTGTATTCTGGGTAACAAGATATCCTGGGGCCAGACCATCTGTGAGCAAGGCAGAGGGGGAGGGAGCAGACTAGCCCTTTCTGAGAAAAAGGCTGAGGTTGCTATAGCAACTCACTGACTGTCTGAGTAAACAACATGTGTAGCAAAATGTTGCCCTTTCACATGCAGCAAGCTGCTGGGACAGGGGAAATAACAGGCAGCTGAACTAGAGAGAAATGAATCCCATGAACTGCAAAAGGAGACAGAAAAATATGGAATCCTTTCCATGAGCCTCCCCGTCTGGTATCTGGAGATACCACTATAATAAAGTATGTGGAACATATGTGCAATGCAAACATAATATAACAATGCAAAAGTCCATGTCCACATAGCGATGTGATACCGGCTGGCATCACTGGCTTCAAAGTCCCTTGGCCAAGGTTCTTGGGCAAAGGATGCAAAATGGATGCACCACTCCAGGTTAGCTGGGTGCACCACAGTGTCTCTCTTGGTGAAAGTCTCTGGCACTGTTTCTTGTTAAACTTATGGAAGAACAGTCCTTTTGTCTCTGTAGTTTCACCTACAGAGTACATCCCCTTGTAGGTATGCCAGTCGTGGTAGCCTGTCACTCTATCACCTGGCGTTTGGCAGAAGATGGCTTTTGGCTCCTTGCAGAAGCGGATCAACACTCCCGGAAGACTGGTTGTCAAGTCTGGTCCAGTGAAGAGGGCGTCGTTCAGGGAGACTCCCTGGTGCTGAGCGCTGGAGCTGAACACTACCCGGATTTGACCGGGTTCCTGAGGGTGGCAGACCCCAGCTGATTGGAGGTACCAGCGTTCTTCGCCTTCCTTCAGTGAAGGTGCTGGCTTTGCGTGGCCACTAAGGAATGTCTTCTGGGTGAAGGCCACAAAGTTATGTTTGGTCTCCAATTTCCTTTATAGGTCGCAGCGGAGCGAAGTGAGCCTAGAGATGGCATGTTCTTTGTTGTTTGGGAGGCGTCTTCTTGGTGAATGGAATGGTAGCGGGGTCACCCAACTGTCACAGATCTGTCCTTGAAGAGCTCCTTATCTATTATCCTCTGGAATTCTCCATCTTCCATCGATGGTACTGGTTTGTTACCGTCCCTTGTTGTCTGGAACGCTGTACAACCTAGGTCATCGGAACGTTTCTCTTGCACGAGAACGTCTCCACGTATTTTGACGATACTCTTTTGTGTCTCTTTGTTAACTGCCGTCAGGAGGTTGTTTTCTCCCTGGACATGACGAAGAACAGTCTCTTTTGTCCTTGTAAATCCCTTTGTGAAATGTCTCTGCGACTGTCCCTTTTTTGACGTGTGAGAGGACAGTTTTTTTGCCACTGTGGCTTCACCTGCAAGGCGCAATCTTTTGCGGCTATGCCAGCCGTGGCAGCTGGCTGCTTTGCCACTTGGTATTCTGTGGAGAGGAACAACTGTACGCCTTAGCCGTGCCATTGCTCGCGGGAGGGCCGTCCGATTGTTTATCGTCTTTTGTCGATCACCTTTGGGAGGTTACTTTCTTCCTTCGGTGGAGTCGACTCATCATCCTTAGCTGTCTGGACTACTGAGCATCCTGGGCCATTGTCACATCCCTCTGATGCGAAGATGTTTTTGTTGGTCTCAGGGGTATGACCTTGTTTGTCTCTTCTCTTCACTTGGCCCTCCTGTCACTTGGAGATGGCCAAGACATGGTTCAGAGAGGGATGTGTGTCCACATTCTGTTATCACCGTTCTGTGGGCGTCAACATAGTCTGGTCCGTGCCCTTTGTCGGTGCACACGTTGCCCACTATCACCCATCCTAGGTCAAGTCTTTGGGCGTATGGTGCGTTGTGGGGTCCGTTACGCTGTTTACGGACTTTGTGCACCCTCAAGATGTCCTTACCGAGCAGCAGCAAGATCTTGGCGCCTTGTTCTACCGGCGGGATGTAGTTGGCTATTCTTCTGAGGTGCGGTTGATGGCGTGCGACGTCTGGTGTGGGAATCTCGTCCCTGTTTGCAGCCATGTGGTTGCACTCGATGAGTGTGGGGAGAGCTATCTTCACTCTGTTATCCACTGAATGTATGACGTAGCCGCTTGCTCTTCTCCCTGTTGTCTCAGTTGACCCTGCACAGGTTCTGAGGGTGTAGGGTGAGGCATTGTCTTGTGAGTTGAATAAGTTGAAGAATTCCGTCTTCGCCAATGATCTGTTACTTTGATCGTCGAGGATTGCGTACATCCGAATAGCCTTCTCAGGTTGTCCCTGGGGGTGCACTGCAACAAGGCATATTTTGGAGCAGGATAATTTGCCACTTCTTTTTCCGCAAACCTCGGTGCACTGAGACGTGACAGATGTTGGCTCTCCTTCTCCTTCCTCCCCGCCATGCTCCGCTACGGAGGATGGGTTGTTGAGTTGGTGGAGTGTCAGCGCCTCTTGATGTAGAGATGTTACGTGCTTGTCACTTTTGCACACTACACATTTGATGTCTTCTTTACAGTCTCTGGCTAGGAGAGTCGTGGAACCGCAGCACCTGAAGCAAACTCCGAATTCTCTGAGTAACTGCTTGCGTTCCTCTAGGGACTTCATCCTGAACCCAAAGCACCTGTTAAGTGGGTGTGGCTTCTTGTGTATGGGACATTCCCTGTTTTGGGTCCCTTGGTTCCTCGTCTCCGGCGACCCTCCTGTGGACCGAGATGGGTGTTTGAGTGTTACCGTATCTCGCCACTGGTCTCTCATTCCTCAGGCTGCTTGCACTGTGTGTGGTTTGCGCACTCAAGATGAAACTGGGATCGTTCCTTGTCCTTGCCGCTTCGCGGATGAAGCTCAAGAAGAATGAGAATGGGGAGAAGGCGACTTGCTTCTCCCTTTTGTATTTGGAGCCTTGTGAAATCCATCTTTCTTGGAGGTTTTAAGGTAGGTTCTCCAAGATGGGTCTCACTCCGCAAACCGAGTCTAGGACGTTGAGACCTGTCAAGGAATGGTCTGTTCTCGCAGACTGCAGCTTCTGTAGCAGGTCCCCGAGTTCTAGTAACTTCGAGTAGTCTTTAGCTGTGATCTTGGGAAAGCTGTCGACTCTTTTGAAGAGCGCATCTTCAATTGCTTCGGGGCTGCCGTAACACTCTACTAGCCTTTCCCATACTAGGTCAAGACCTACTTGGGGGTGGTTCGCATTTGCTGCCCCGAGTCTCTTCGCGTGTTCCATGGATTCTTTTCCCAGCCATTTGGCTAGCAGCCTGAGTACCTCCCTAGCTGAGACGTCCAGGCTCTTGATTGCGTCCTTGAACGCGAACTTCCACATACGGTAGTTCTCGGGACGGTCGTCAAAGTTGGTAAGTCCTATTTGCACCTGGTCACGGATCATGTACTTGGCCATGTCTGTCAGGCCTGAGGCATCGGCGTGTTGGTCACGTTCTGAGGTAGTTGCTGGGAGGGTCCATGCGGTCACCTCTTCCTTGGCGTGGACGCGTGATGACTGCTGGTCAGTGTGAGGGGCTGTGTTCTCCCGTGTGGGCGTACCTGGGTTGCGAGCCTGTTGTAGTGCATCCGTGTGCGCGCTGGCGTGTGGATCACTGTTGCGGCTGTGGTGGTCCCAGGTAGCGTGTACCCTTAAGGGAACAGCGTCTTCTCCACGTGGACCTAGCAAGTCTTCGGTGTCTGTGGAGTCACTCCCTTCGTGTTGAGATGGTGCGCTGGGGTTTACACTGAAGAGGCTCCTTATGTAGTCTTCGGTGCATTGGACAGGGTCCTCTGAGGATATCCGTCTGTACGATTGCTCCCCGCCGTCCTGTCTCGCAGCTGCTTCTAAGACTTCGGCTTGGGCTATGGCGGCAGCGGCTTCCTTCTCTTGATTAAGTGCCTCTAGTTCCGCATCAAATTCGGCTTTCCTACGCGTAGTGGCTGCGGCAGTGGCAGCGGCGGTAGCGGCGACTGTCTGCTCCTCTTCTATGCTCGCCCTTTCTAGGTCGATCGCGTTTTGCAGGTCGCGTTCTCGCAGGCTATCTTCCGTGTTAGTTCTTGTTAGATAGGTGAAATATGCCTGTGACAGCGCTTGGTAGCGCGAGTGATCTATCTTCAATTGAGTTATTGCCTGCTCGAGCTGTTGTACATAGTTGCCAGCGCCGGCGACATTGCGTATCCCAAGTGTGGTTGTTTGCCAGGCCAACTCTAGTTTAGCGCGGTGCGCTTCAATGTCAGTCTCGTATTTTTTGCGGGCCTTTTGTGTCAGTGTGACTGTCCGTTTAGGCCTTGCGTCTGCCTGCGCCTTTTGCATTTGAGCAGCGGTTTCTGTATCTGTTTCTGGGTCACTCTCCTATGTGATGTCTGGTGAGGCTCTGAGTTCTGCCATGCTGTAGGTGTGTGTAGGACTTTAGCCAGTGCGTGTCGCGTGCAGTCTTTTACCTGCGTCAGCGATGGATGACTGTCTCAGATAGTGCCGGTAGGTGTCCTGCAGCGGTGGCTTCTCCATTTTGGCTTTATTTTTGTTAAATAAATCATGACACGGTGTAATAGGTCATGTGTTGTTGTTCATCCGAGGTTGTATTTACCAAATTTTAAGACCTGCTAAGGAACAGATGATTGTTATTATGTCCTGATATGTAAAACCATAGAATTCAAAGAGGCTGTACTTTCTTTTTCACACAACTGTATATATAGATATATATCAATATATATAGATAGAGAGAAAGAAAAAGAAAAGCGCCCGATCCTAGTGCAATATTTTAAAAAATATATAAATGTAATAATCCGAGATTCACAAATGAACACTCACAAACAAATGTTAAAAGGCGTGTTATGAGTATATACTCATGCTCCAACGATTCGTGACGGTGTCTCTGCTGTTCATCCAAGCTGCACGCCACGAGTCTCCGTGCCAGAAGGAACTTGCAACTTCAGTCCTTGGTGAAAGTATCCAACGACAGCACACCACAGGCGTATGTGGTTCTGGCTGGGGAATCAATTCTGTGTGGTACCGGTTGAAATCAATGCGGGCCTCTTGCAGTCTATCGCGGAGCAGCGCCAAGACTTGTAAATCATGTATAGTCCAATCCTACGTGTTTCATCAGATTAAACTGACTTCATCAGGGATAATAATAATATCATTTTTAGTTGACATACGGTTTAATTATAGTATTGTTTTAATCCATCTATATATATATATACAATATCTGATCAATTGGATATTGGTATTGCTCACTATCCATTTAAGCACAGTCCCTGTTTATATATATATATATATATATATATATATATATATATATCTACAAAAACACAGAAAAAACAGGCGCACACATAGCGTAAAATTGTATAACAATACATTTATGGAATAAGGGATAAAAATACACACTCACAAACAGAGCTGAATAAAATGCCCCCCTTGCTCCGGCGCTACACAGAGCATACACTGAATACCCTGAATCTACTCCTGATGAAGTCTCGTTCGAGACGAAATGCGTAGAGATTGCTGTGGAGCCTACTGTCCAGTTTGTATATTTTATATTGACATTCATCTGCATATATTGCACTTTTGCTGCGTTGCTAGCATTTTGCTACCAGCCATTCAGACATTCAAGTTCCTGTTTACATTGTGAACTCTCTCCGGCTGAAAACTTGCTGACGTCATCGAGCTCACGCGAGATTTGATTCAGTGTATGCTCTGTGTAGCGCCGGAGCAAGGGGAAGGCGGTGTCCCTCGTGGCTTTCGGTCCCTGCTGGGACATAGAGGGGCTATTGTGGCAAGACACACCGCGGACATCACACCGAAGTCCTCCTCTTTGGGTTCCTGCGTCTGAACGGGCTGAGTTGTACTCAAAAATGCATTTTATTCAGCTATGTTTGTGAGTGTGTATTTTTATCCCTTATTCCATAAATTTATTGTTATACAATTTTACGCTATGTGTGCGCCTGTTTTTTCTGTGTTTTTGTAGATATCCTCAAGGAAGTGGTGTTCCCTTCATTCGGGCTGCAGAGACTCTTTTGGATAGCAATTGGAATATCTTGGGATTTGTATATATATTTTATATATATTTTTCTGGACATTTTCTTTTTTTATGTATTTTTTATGCATTTTATTAGTTTAATACATTAATTTTTATTCTATCCACTGTGCTTAGCATAGGTTTTTTATTCTTATCTGTATTATTTTTACTTTTATTTTTACAATCACCTTTTATTTTTATAGAGATATTATATAGTGATAGGTTGGCGCTAATATTTTTTCTCTTGTTGTGACAAACCTATACATTTGCTCGCCCCGGGCGAGTGGATTTAACCCCTGGGCGAGTAAATATTGGCCCAAGCAGCACACGTTTGCTACTAGGTGGCGAGTACATTTTTTTGTGTGGCGAGTAGATTTTTGGGTGATTTGTCAACCACTGTATATATATATATATATATATATATATATATATATATATATATAATGGACACCAGATCCTCTAAGGCCTAAATGAATTTACTGGTGTCAAGACACTCATTAAAGCCCACAGGCAAGAGTCCCTAGGGTGTAGATGCAATAGGTCTCCCTGAGGAAAAGCTTCCTGAACCTAGCACCTCCCAAAATGGAGGGGGGATATGTTCAAGCCCCAGGATAGAAAGAGATATTGGACCCTTATTTTGTATCAGTGCAAAGTACCCCGACAAACTGTGTGCTTGATGACCATGAATAACATTACGTCTATGTTCCAAAAATCTCCTGCAAAAATCTCAAAGCACGGATAGTGCGACCCACATATAGTGGGCCACAGGAGCAAGAGATCATATGTATAACGTAGGGTAGCAGACAGTTGATAACACCTTTAACCTCATGTACTGAATGATTAGAAAATGATGAAAAAGAATGACCAACAACTAGATGCTTGCCAGTCAGGCAATGGCCTTGACCGCAAGTATAGTTGCCACAGAGTGAACCCTCACCAAGAATACTACTACTCTCAACAGTCCTCAGCCTACTTGGTGCCACTATGTTTGGTACAGTATGTTTCTAGCTCGTCTGTAAGTAACAGGCACCATGGGAGGTAGAGTGGGATCCAGCACCGGATCACTTAAAAGAATGTTCCAATGTTTTTCAAGGACATTTTTGATCGAAGAAGCTGCCCGGTTAAATTTGGTAATAAACCGGGGAACGTGAACCTGGTTGGAATTTGATTGGCTCTGAACCATACGTAAAGGCTCAGATCCATCTCTTTAAGTTGACTGTTTTATCTTGGAGTGGGTTAACAAAGTCTCCCTATTGGATAGTTTAGCTTCATTGAAGGAATATGTTTATATATATTTATTTTTGTATATAGTATATGTAATACTGTCCTGAGAGTACAGATCAATTCAAATTGTCACTATTTGTAGATTTGAAGTATTCTGTTTGCTTATAGTCTCTGCAATTACCTTCACACGTGGGGATAGGTAGATGTGCTTATGGAACTAAACCAATAAATTATGCTCCAGTGCTATTTAAAGGACTAACCTTCTGACATCAGACACATACCCATACCATATGAGGAAGTGGACTGGCTCCACGAAACGCGTAGGGCATTGTGGAAAGTTTCTCCCATGAAGGCAGTGTGGGACTGTCTGGTCTCGTGCACCCAAAAGTGTGCGGCGTACAGAGACTGAACAGTCTCTCTCTTTCGGACATCGTGAAGGAGTAGTTGAGAGCCGAATGCTGAAGCAAGTCCTCTGGTCACAGTATTCCAGGTCAGAGGACGCAGAGCACCTCCCTCATTGAGATAGGGCTGTCTAACACTGTAAGAGGCACAGGCATCCCCCGTTTGGCGTTATACCTGGGCTGATATCATCTAGGAGGTGCCTTCTGATCGGTTATCATCTACTCTGCTTTGAGGTGCAGCACGGACGGACGTGTGGGGGAGTGATCAGTGGAGTATCCTGTAACAGCATTTGAGCTACATTCTGGTGATATATGCGATAAAGAATTGATTTCCTGTAAGGGCATTACCGGATTTGATCTTGTTTTTTTACCCCAATTAAACTTTATTATTGCGTGTCTCTGCGCTCTTCTCTTTTTTTCTCTAACTGGGACATTGCCTGAAAGTAAGTATTTACTTTATTGTTTATTGAAGAATACGTTATTGTGGTATAATTTACGAGACGTTCTATTAACATCCTTAACTAGTATAAATGAAATAGCTAGGTCCACAGAACATAATAGTTAATTGACATTTTGTCATTGCTGTTTTATCTATTATTTGTAGGTAATCAGTTCCAGTGTAATAAATGGTATCTTAACTACAAATCGCTGTGATTAATTATTGCTGTTTGTCTGTTGTGAGAATGTGCCATCTGTCTGGCCTGGCCCGGTGGGTGGTTTCCACTATTAAAGGTACATTTGTCCTGGTAGCTTTGGGCAGGGTTGTTATTTAGGATCCACCACGGAGATGAGTATCTGTAGGAAGACTTCAAATTGCAAAGCCTGTATACTCATCCTCACACTGATGAGACCCAAAAGGTTGAAACAGCTGTCGGTGAGTAGGTTTTACTGGCTATGCATTTCTTTAACCCAGGCTGTGCTGAAAAGCTGTGTAATGAGGCAGGCATAAGCTTATAGGGGTCCATGTTAAAATGGATTAGAAGCAAAAGGTGTACTCATTTGCATGTCATTACCCAGGATCCCTGGCTGCAGTGGAAGCACTGTATGCTAAGAGATAATAGGGAAAAGCAGGTTTGCAGACCTGTCTGAGACGTGAATGTGTTCATAAGTGATATTTTTACTTGCTGTAGGAAGGCAAAAAGTCGACAGGTTTATAAGGGTTCCTGGGTTAGGTTACCTGTGCAGTTAGCACCATTATATAATCTATTACGCCCATTCTATTTACAATATAATATTAAAGACTTGCAATAGTACGGGATGCCTCAGTAGTTAAACCCACTAAGTGCCATTCGAGTCAGCAAAATAAATGATGCAGTTTTACGGTATTGGTAATAAAATGTTGTAATTACATTAAAAATAGTAGCAAAAAAGGGAAATCCCTGTCACATTTACAAAGTCTGTAATCATAACTATTGTAATTGCAGGGTTAAAGTATGATGATGGTAGTAGTAGGGGTACAGAGTACCTTTGCTTTTCAAATTAAAACCCCAGAGTACCAATATTTTTTGTATGGTTCCACTTCTGAAGACAAATGTATTTATTTCAGTAAGCCTCTCTCCTATTCTTATGTTGTAAGCATAAATAACTATTCCTAACGTATGGTAAAAAACGATTTCCCTTAATATTAACTAAAATGAGAATAATTTCAAGTCAGACAACAAGACACAACTTGTTAAGCTACTTCTACCACTGTATAAATGCAGGCGTGTATGTAGAAATTAGCACTGGTAGGGTATTTAACTTCAGTTTCTTACCAGTATTATAGGACCTTGAATTAATGTTATTGTTGAATAACTGATGGAGTGTGGAATGTATGAAAATGGCTTCTTGTGGGAAAAAAGGTTAAGAACCTATAGGTTAGAGATTTTGAGTAACCCCATTGGTTCCAGGGCTCCCTGGCAGGGCTGCTGACAGGGGGAAGTACCGGGACAAGGGACCCTCTGGTGATGAGGGGCCCAATGGGCTGAACCCAGAAGTTGGGCCCAACTTCAGCATTCGGACACCTGGGCGGACCTCTACCTTGCTGCTGACAGGTTTCCTTGTGATGAGATGTGGATGTATCTGTGCCACAGTGTTATGTGGTACAGACATAGTACAGCTACATTGATAATATTCTTTTGCTTTGAGAGTGGTTCCCGTGATACGTTTTGAAGCCGTGCCGCAGCAGCGGGGAATTAAAACGTCTCATAAGTTCCGGTTTTGAAACTTCCGCTCCAAGAGGTTTGGAGCGGCAATTTCAAAACGGGTACAAATGAGACGATTTACTCAGCCTTTCGGGACACCGGGACAAGGCCTCAAAAACCGGTACTGTCCCGGGTCAAACCAGTACGTATAGTCACCATAGGCTAGGTCCCCAATGGCCCTGGCGGCGGCGACAGCGTGTGGCACATATAAGGTATGGCCCTTTATGGGGTCGGCCCCAGTAGCTGCCTGTGCCCCCTGGCACAATGTGCGATGCGCGACCACATTTTGTAAAGACGAGGATTTTGTCTTTTCATGTGGCGATGGAGCGCTGGCCACGTCACCGCGGCGGTTCAGCCAATGAGGGCAAACCAGCCGCGTGACATCATGGCCGCGCCCCCATCGCGCATTGCCAGGAGTCCACCAGGTCGCTCTGCTGCTGCTGCCGGGAAAAAGCGCCGCCAGGCACCCCGTCGAGCGCGCGTACTGGGGCCTTAGCCTTACACGAGGTATTTTAATTTGCTGTTCCTTATGTCCCAGATGAAGCCTGTAGATGGTGCTATTAGATTGATATAAAAGTAACTAGTCTTTTCAAGGTGCAGTCCCTCCGAGGACCAAACTGAACTAAAGGCAGTGGCACATTTAAATATATCGGACAAGTAAAATTATTAAAAAAAAAAAAACCTTTAACATTTCCAAATTAAGCACGTTACATGAAGTGTTTTTAAAAAGTACTAGAAAAGTAATTATGATGCCACCGCTAATCAAACAGCTAAACAGAATAGGTGATATGCATTAATTCAATAGACCCGAAGAAATGTAAAACACTAGAACACTGAGAAGTAAAACTTGTACTTTAAGGGTGATTAAATATTACTAAAGAAGCTCATTAAAAAAGATGCGCTGGCTGCACTTTTCAGCTAGCAGAACTGCAGTGTTTTAATGATCACTCGTGTTTTTTTAGATTCATTATTTTAGTATTTCATCCTCTTCAAATTTGTTTCAACACTGATACGTTAGAGACTACTTTTTTAACCCTTTCTATCCCAGAGTACCACACGGATTTCTGGGATCGCCACCATGGGCTTGTACAGGTAGCGTACGCTTAACTTGTGTGGCGGTCCTTGGGATGCTCAGGGAACGTCATAAGGGCATTTTAATTAAGCAGATGAGGTTACCGCCAGCTCAGACTCGATGGTTTAAACCAGGGGTGCGCAAACATTTCTGTCTGCGCCCCCCTACCTGCTCTTCCCCCTGCTTGCGACCCCCCTCCCCTCCTTACCTGTTCGCCTACGTTTTTTGACGTCGCAACGCCATGTGACCCCCATGACGACATGTCGCCAGAGGCCGTCGTAGACCAGGTAAGGGAGTTACAGAGGCCTCGTGCGCGGTTCCCCTGGCATTTAATTTAAATGTTTTGGGGAAGACTGCGGGGTCTCTGCAAGCGCCGCACCCACCCCCCAGAAAATTTCACGCACCCCAGTTTGTGCACCCCGGTTTATGATCGTGCAAACAAATACAAAAACTGAGGAGAAGAGATGCAAGAAACGATGGATTCCATGGTCCATAGAGCATTAAGGAATGCCTCTCAGTATTCTGTGGCGCTGCTTCCCTGCGCTGCTGAATATTTCTGTCTTCTTCCTTTGAATGAAGAGGATTTATTCTCTAGCACAGGGGAGCGCAAACTTTTGCTCGCGCACCCGCCTTCCCTTAAGTCGGCGTCAAATGACGCCGCGGGGTCGTGTGACATCACATCACATAACTCACTGCGTCATTTGACGCGTGTGATGTCACGTCACATGACCCCGCAGTCATTTGACGCCGCGTTGCCATGGACACGAGTCCTCACACCGGCAGAGTGAAGGTAAGTTTAGAGTTGCAGAAGCCTCACGTGTTCCCCTGGCATTTAATTTAAATGCCTTGGGGAAGAGCGTGAGGTCTCTGCAACGCCGTTCCCCCCCCCCCCCCCCCCATAAAAATCAGGGGGGGCGCCCCCCCACTTTGCCCACTCCTGCTCTAGCACAACATACTGAATAAGGACGCTCGGATGCTAACTTGCAGGGACTGAAATCAGTGAGGTTTGTAATATACCATTGTATTAGAAGTTCCTAATTCTGTCAGTGAGACTATCAGCCATATGAACCCTTATGGGGTTTTTGTGAGTCAGTCGCATTGATATAGCACTAAAAGTTCCAGAGAATTCAATGGAGTCGAACTGTTAAAAATCAATTTTGGTTCAGAATCCTTCAATCTGATTGATATAGGTCCTTGCAAGTGGACATTTCTGGACCATGAAAATCTATTTGAGGCTAAAATAAAAATCAGTAGCATTTACGCCAGCACTAAGACTCCCAGAAAATGATTCAGCGTTATGTCCACTCACTGCTCTGATTAATTCACATCACCAGGACCACGAGGGCTTCCAATTTTAAGTAAGATGGAATCGAACATTGCCATTAGAATATTAATGCTCTGGAGATAATAATTAGTAAAGGATCACACTTTCAATGCACAGATTCATGAGACCAAATTGAACCAATACCATTGACCTGTTTAAAGGAGCAGTTCCTCCCAGGTGCCCCACTTTTTAAATTACATAGGAAGCAGGGGGTCTTCGGAGCTGAACCCCGTTAATTACAGCTCCGGCGACCCCCTGCTTCCTTAGATACTTACTGGAGAATTGGAGAATGAGCCACTGATCGAGCCACCTTTGCTGAAGCAGGGATATCCTGAAAACCTGACCTGTTGGTGGCCCTTCAAGACTGGAGCTGGCCATCCCTGCTCCAGAGATTTAAATCCCCCGGGTCACGCTGGCCAAGAGGAAGCCGCCAGGGATCATGTTCTTAGTTGAGTTTGCTTCTGTATAAGACTGCACCTTTAACCCATTTGCTTCCAGAGAGCCTTGCAACGTATTAGTTTGGAAGCAAAAGGAGTTAATACACAGCACTCATTGCGTTTAATAAGCAGGCTGAGTTTTAATGGTGTGAGTAATAATATAAAGGCATTATCCAGATCAATTAATTTAATTGGCTTCATCTCGTACCAGGCTGCTCCGTAGTTCCTGAAAAGCTCACTGTGTATCCGGTGTTTTAAGTGTGAAATCGATCCACTTAGTAGGTCAGTTCTTATACTGTAGCTCTGTCAAGAGTTAAAACCACACTTGCTATCTCGCTGCAGGTCATCAGTGCGTGTGATAATGATCCAGTCCTTTTCTATTTTCCTAATAAGATCTTAATCAACACCAGCATGGATCATTATCACACTAGAGTTAGAGTAAAACACAAATAAGGTCAATCAGAATTTGTAAGGCTACGTGAGACAAAATAAAATAACTGTAAACACAGAGGGACCAAAATCTGTCAAATGTGGGAGTTGTGGACAATTTGATTTCAATATAAACTTAGAAATATCACTTGTCTCAGACAGGTCTGCAACCTGCCTTTCACTATCACCTCTTAGTATGCAGGGCTTCCACTGCAACCAGGAATTCTGGGAATTGGCATGCAAATGAGCACACAATATCACCTTTACTTCTTAGGCTACGGTCCCAGTATTTACTGCTGCACGCGTGCCTGGCGACGTGTGCACAGATAAAAGCCGCGATCTGCGGTCATGTGATGGGATGCGTGGGGGCATACGGTGGCGGGGCATATCAGCCCTTCCATTGGCTGCCCGCCGACCACGTGATCGCGGCACGGGAAGACAAAATTCTTGTCTTCCCTGCCAGCGTACGCGTCACAGCGCTTTGTGCGCCCACACACACAGCCACTGGGGACCTGGCATAAGCCACATGGAGCCTTATAAACTTATGCCTGCCGTATTACACAGCTTTTCAGCACATCCTTGGTTAAAGAAGTGCAGAGCCGGTAAACCTACTCACAGACAGCTGTTTTGACCTTGTCTTAGGAAAGCAGACGTGCTTTTAAAAAATAAAAATGAATTACCGTAGGTTGTGAAAAACATGACCATTATGCATTTAAGAATAAAATATTCTAAAAACTAATTTTTCCCTTCAGAAGTAATAGGGATTTTTCATTTACAATCTGTTAGAAATATTCTGTCCGTGCATATTTTGAGTGTTGTGTGATGAATTGGCTTCTAAAGACAGACTTATTAATAGCAGAGTTTTAGGGCATGCTTATAATATGGGCATTATCCTGGTTTTCTTAATATAAAGGCAGTAAATACATTTCTCTGCAAAGTTATGCTTCCATTTTTATGTTTTTAGGTAATATTGCTAAACCAGATCTAAGATGGCTGCCTCCGTGTATTTTATTTTCCATCACACCACCCTAGTCAATTTGGTGAAATGCAGAATAATGCGCTGCTAACAATCCAGTAACTTCCATTCACTTGGCAGTTTATATACACTGTTTTAAATGAATGCCCACCAAGCATCAGATCAAATATAAAGAATTTCCAATACATTTTTGCATATTTTAACGGTTTTGTTGGTTTATTACAACAAAGCCCTAACTCAATAAAATTTAATAAAGTGGTGAAAAAATAAGTGTGAATAGCGCTCGTGCAAACAATATACAGTGATACAATATAACCTGTGATACAGAGTTGGTAAGGTACCCCAGAGACTTGCGGCGCGTGCAGCCGATTCCCCGGTCTGCAGGGAGCTGCAGCTAACAGAATCAGCAGAAGGGAACCGAGGAGACCCAGTTCTGGGGTCTGGAGCATCCAGTGGAGCTGCAGTCGGTGTGCAATAGCGGGGAATTTAAAATGGCTACCTAGGGGAGAACAAGGCAGTGCTGCCCATTCTACTAAGGACAGCAGTGCAAGTTGGGAACATGTATTGGGCAAGCTTCCGGATGGAGGTTCCCCCGCACCTAGGACTTTAGGTTGTTTCCCCAGGTTCGGCTAAAATTGTGAGTGAAATACCTCAAGGATCGGTACTAGGGCCCCTGCTTTTATTAATGACCTTGAGGTTGGCATAGAGAGCAAAGCTTCCATCTTTGCTGATGACACTAAAATTGTGTAAGGTAATAAAATCAGAGCCAGATGTAATTTATCTCCAGAAGGACTTGGATAGACTGGAAACTTGGGCAGGAAAATGGCAGATGAGGTTTAATACAGATAAATGTAAGGTTATGCATTTGGGAAACAAGAATAAACAGACGACTTACAAATTAAACGGACATCAATTAGGATTTTTTTCCCCTTCAATACAGGTCCATGATGCACAACAACAAATTGCAACAGATTATGTACAATATAACCCGACAAGAGAAAAATTAATACATTCAGAAAATGCAATGGATTTTTGTTGCAAAAGAACACACTGTATCCAATTTGTTCACAAACATGAAACGCACGACATTCCAATTAGGTCTGATTTAGAAGAGGACACACGGTTGATGCTGAGTATGCATCCAATGAAGATATTCGTCCATTGGCATTGCCGACGAGAATAGAGCTCATCAGTAGAAGTTATGTCTGTTTTCAAGATCTTCAATTGGAAAGCGATGTTAGAATAATAATATAGTATTAATACAAAGAAACATCTGACATTTTTTAGTCAACTATAGAAAAACTGCCTATCCACATGATTATTCATAACCTATGAAAAAAAAGTTGTACGTGTGAACATCTAGTGTTCCCCAATCAGTGGCAAAAGTGATGTACAAAACTAGCAATTCTGTGCTTGATTACAGCAGAGCACAATGCTTATAAACAATAGAGCATAGCTCTTTAGACACCACTTTCACATGCTTTATACCAGTGTTCCTCACCTAAGGGCACCTCAGCAGTGCTTGTCAAACTGTGGTTCCAGGGCCACCGGTGGTCCCCAAACACTATAGAGATGGTTCCAGAAGCCTCTCCAAATTAAGCTCCAGCACCGCACTTCCAATTTGAGTTTATTTTATAGCGTTTATTCATTAAACTGCAGTGATGCCGATTGGGGCACAATCACACAGAAGCCTCTATGGATTTGAATGTTGGTTTCCTTGTGATGATGGTGCTTCAAATCGGCACTGTTGCAGTTTAATGAATAAGCCCCTATGTCTGCTAAAAGGCTCACCTATATACAAAGAGTATAGTAGTTCAGTATGATTTAGATGCAGGTTATACTTGTATGTACAGTATAAATATCATTTTGAACAGTCAAGTGTTTAAGTATTAGGGTACACCAAACTATTAACACTTAAGTGGTCTACGATAGGGCTTGTCAACTCAAGTCCTCAACACCCCTCCCCCAACAGGTCAGGTTCTCAGGATGTCAGTTGGCTCAATCAGTCCCTGATTCAGCACAGGTGGCCCAGTCTTTGATTAAGCCACCTGTGCTGAAGCAGGGATATCCATAAAAGTTGGCCTGTTGGTGGCCCTTGAGGACTGAGTTTGAGACCCCTGCTATAAACTATTGTTGGGTCCAATAAAAGACATGATGGTACCTACTTTTCCCCCACAAAATACTTGATGCAAAGATTTGGCTGAGGTTGTATCTTGTCAATCAGAAAGGACTTTAATAACATACTCCTAGGTAATCACATACAGTAGCATTACTAAATGACTGCAGCACTAGCATCTTACGTATACATTTACAGGTCAACATGATTAATGGTATATTTTATGTGGTGTTCTTTTGTAAAGTGTATAGCATTATGCTGTATTAAGAGGTCACACATTTCCAGTTGACAGAATCCTGATGATTTCTACTCGGAACATGACTAGCAACCATGAAATTCACATGATTTGCCTTATCTATACTATATTTCTAAGTTTGTTATTCCGTTTGTTTGTTTGTTTGTATGTCCGAAGCATCAAAATCTCACAAACGGCACGACGTAGCACAACAAAACTTTTAGTGGACATTGTGCGGATTTGTAGGTCAACGCAACTATTTTGAGCTTCCAATATGACTCGCCTCCCAAATTAAGGACATTCTAAGTATCCATCGGGTGTCCTGCAAAAATGTTAGAGCAGGAGGGGGGCGTGGCTACTAAGGGAGGGGGCGTGCCCTTGGCTGGATCGGGGCTGTGTGTGTGATGTGAGATGTGCCAGCAGGGTGGAGGGGGGGTGAGATGTGCCAGCTAGCGGGGGGAGATGTACCAGCAGGGGGGGGGGGGGGAGATGTACCAGCAGGGGGGGGGGGAGGAGATGTGCCGGCAGCGAGTGGAGATGCGGCAGCAGCAGCGTGGGGAGATGTTCCAGCAGCAGGGGGGAGGGGGGGAGGAGGAGAGATGTGGCAGCAGCGAAGGGAGATGCGGTAGCAGCTCCCCAGGCACAAAAGCTAGTTTTAGATATTCCTAAGTGGACTTTCAGGTCACTGGGGATTTTGCAGCCAAAAACACCCTGAACGGCCCGCTTTAGACTATATAGAATGACCCCTTGTGTGTATCAAAAAAAAAAAAAAAACAATCTACAGCAGCAATACAGCACGGTTGTGCATAGGAGTCCCCAGCACTGAAAGTACTGCACTTTAGCTCTGGGGGCCCAAGACTTTAATCACTGTAAAAATGTTTAAAGAAAAAAAAAAAACTAGCAGTTGGGTGCACTGTGTTAATGAAGATCTGTAAATTATTTCACACCGAGAGAAAAGTAACTTTTAAATTAATAGCTGTGAGAAGAAGTGTCTGAACGTGGAACCAAAACCATACATTTGTCTATTCACTAGATCGTAAGCTCTCCGGAGCAGGGCTCTCATTACCTTTTTGTGCATATTTGTATGCAACTGTTCATGTAATTATCAAATCTCTGTACCCCCACTGTACTGCGCTGCGGAATAGGTTGGCGCTTTACAAGTAAACCATAATAATAATATTCAAGACCAACATACTATCCACTTACACCAGGGGTGCTCAAGACAGACAGACACACACCACCCGCCCCCCCCCCCCCCCGCCAACAAGGCAGATTTTAAGGATATCCCTGCTTCAGCGCAGGTGGCTCAAGTCTTTGACTGAGACACCTGAGCTGAAGCTGGGATATCCTTATTCCCTGCCCTGTTGGTGGGTCTTGAGGACTGGAGTTGAGCAACCCTGGCTTACAGCACACTTGGTGACAGAGGTGTCATGTGTATGAGGGAAATTCAAAGAGTAGCTGATCGTAAAAGAAAGTCAGGACAAAAAACAGATGTAAACAAAAGTAGCTTTATTATCTTCTAATGTAAAGTGAATTTAAATAGATGTTGTCTGGATCACTTTGCACATAACCTACTTACCAAACTTGCTGTTTGCCATTACAAAACCAACAATACTTGTAAGAACATAGGTAGACCAATTTATGCTGCATAATTACTCTGCAAGATCTAAATTAAAGCAAAGTTTGCTGATGTAACATGCAGATAGTACCCATGCCTTTACCACTAACCCAGGGGTCATCAACTACAGTCCTCAAGAATCCCCAACAGGTCAGGACTTCGACAGCTACCTGTGCTGAAGCAATGAGATCCTGGAAACCTGACCTGTTGGGAAGGTTGGGGGGGGGGGGGGGGTCTTGAGGACTGGAGTTGAGATCCCCTGCACTAACCCATTACATGCTAGAAGAGCCAATAATATAAAAGCAGTGATATTTTGTGGGACCATCCTGCACTTGAAGGGGTTACAACAGTTTCTGTGAAACGCCCCTATGTTATTCCTTCAATGTCTTCTCTAATATGCAGATCCAGCTGCCTGGTGGAAGGCATGCAATAATTGCTGAAGGTTTTCACCTATTAATTAATTCTTCTGGTAATAGTACCACTTGTCCACTGCGTGTGCGGCAAAATCCAATCAATGGGAGAGGGGGAGGGACAGAAAGGGGAGAAATAAAAGAATATTTTAATTACCCACCAAGCAACAAGATAATCACTGTACAGAAGAATACAATGTTCCTTTTGAAGTGTCAAAAGAACAAAAACTCAGTTGTCATAATTGCAGTTTTGAATAATGCCAACATATTTACAGCAGACATTTAAAAAACAAAAACAATTGCCAGCCAGAGTTCTGCTCATTGAATGGTGAATATTGTCATATATGAACAGTTTGTGCCACTAGCATGTTTGCTTAACACAAGTATTATTTTGCTTTTCTAGTGTTGCATCTCATGTAACCGACACACGTGTCACTCTCGTAACTAAACTTGTGTTTTTTTTTTTTTTTTTTAAGAACTGTTGAAAACTAAATCTGTGTGCAAGTTTCCTCCTTGAACATCATCACACTGCAATATAAAGCAATACCAAGTCTAACTATGCCCCCACTGGTCTGACATAACTTCTTTTGATTAGAGAATGACAAAAAAAAAAAGGCATTTTTTTGCTCCCACTAATTACAGGTGCCCTCAAAACCGTATTCTCGCACAAGAGTAAAACATTATAAAATGTGCAGTGGGAAGGACTTTACATGCTAATTATCACCAAGAAGTCAATGTGACAGGTATAACAGAATCATTTCATGGCAGGACGATACTCTGAACCTCTCTGTAGATGTGCCGGGGATACTGAGCATCGCAGGCAAATGTTCTATAATCATTTTCAAGGGAGGGTAAGGTTAAAAAAAAAAAAAAAATGCTTCAACGACACGGCTGTAAATGCCAATTTTACCCCACTAACAGCACAGTTTCATTGTACCATGTTACATTAATAAGTCAATGGTTGTGGGTGTTAGAGGGAGGTCACACAATGAAAGTGGAGGCCAATTACAACACCAGTCTGACTGTACAGCAAACTAATTATAACATTTAAACATCCCCATCCTAACCTAGAAGGAATATATTCTTAAACTTACCATCTTGTGGGATAGGACTTTTTGGTCCGCAAGGAGGGGCCTGAAATAAATAATTAATACCTCATCAATAGGTTGAAAGTTTGAAATGTTTTTGGCAATATGTTCAAACCTCAGCAGACGCTGTAATGGTGGTGAATATAAGAACAGATCATTGGAAATGCTTTGAATGCTTAAGGCAAAAGTTTTTTCCCGTTTTCTTCTTGATCATTAGAAACGTAATCGTGCCAATGGAAGCAGTCAAGGTTCGCGAGGTCTACAAGATGACGTTGCGATTGGAATAGGTGTGCGATGTCTGGATTATACTGCCGTGTCAGAAACCCGGGGCTGCTTCAGGCTGTATTATATGTACGTTTGCTCCTACAAAATGCTATTGAAATGGTTGTCACTCTCTCTTCCAAAGGTGAAGTCCCAGAGAATATGAAGGGGAACTACTAGCAGTGATGTGTTTAGGAGGTTATATCCCGGCGGTTCATGTCTTTACAGATACTTATCGGTCCTTTTTACAATTGCTTTAGAAATGTTTATAAACTATATGATGTGTGGTTTTTTTTTTGCCCTTGTCGTTTATCTTTTGCCCATGCCCGTAAATACACATTTTGAGACTTTCAAAATGGTTTAAAATACTTAATGGTGTCTTTTATTATCTATTTATTTTATGGTAACATTGACTTGTGAAGTAAGGGACTTTGAAATAAGATCAACACTATTTGTGTGACCCTGTGCAAGGTCCCTTTTATCATCGTCTAAGCCACTGGTTCTCCAACTTACAGTATGTCCACTTTAGGAGTGATCTTGCATGCTACCTTAGGGATTTCTATCACATTTCTATCAGTGCTCATGAATGGTTTTTACATCTATGTCCACAATTTTCAAAATACATTATTGTATGTGTAAAATAAGCTAAAAGTACTGTATACTAAAGTTGTCAGAGATAAAAAGGACAAGTGTGAGAGCCCTGCACCAAACCCAAGGTACCACTAGGAGACTGTCTGCTTCTAAGGAGCAGCGATTTATTGTGCTGTATGAAATTTCCATCATCAATGCTGGTGGGGTATGTCATTTACTGTGCAAGCATTACAATGACATCAGTGCTGTGTCGTGATACCATCTCGACCAATGTCACAGTTCCCCCTCAGCAAATAAAGCAATCAATGCATGGATGTGCTTAAACTTCAAACAAGGAATGGACAGCAGGGGCAGAGATTAACCCTTTTAATGCTGCAAGCATTGCACAACGATTTGCTGGTCGCTCTGGCAGCAATAGGGATAAAATAACCCCCTATTTAGTCTAACAAAAATGTAGAGAGGACACCCACAGGTTTATCTTTTTCTCATGTTTAGGTTCAGTTGGCAATTTCCCTACTTACAGCCTTCTTAACGATGGCTTCAGCATCATCCTGCTCGCAGATGAAGGGACTTTCATGTACCGTAGTATTAGTGCTAACAAGAGGGAGAAAAAAAAAACAGACAGCTTTAAAAATGCAATCTGCTTCTAGAACGGTTTCTCAGTTGCAGTACAGGGGAGCCATGATGGTAATATTCTGTACAGCAAATAGGGGATTTGACACGTTTAAATCCTGATCAACACTGCAGCACAAATGTCAGCATGTTTATCACTGGAATCTTCCGGTTTCACGTAAAAGGATGTAGTCAGAGCAGAACAAATCACTGGAGTAAAACTATAATATCCACAACAAGCTAGATAACAGAGTGTAGTCATTACATTACACCCCATGATAACAGCCCACTGTAGACATTAGATTAAAAATAGATTGGCAGTATTATATTCACACTGTTTGTGGTTTGTCTTGGTCAAAACAGGAGTATGCCCCCCCCCCAAAAAAAACAGCATTTAATGAAGATAGCAAAATATACAATAAACCTGGAATAATGTCACATCGGCAAGGAATACACAAAAATGGACCCAAGCGATAGTGATGTGATGGTCAAATACACAACGGAAGGGATACCACAATGGGAGAGGAGGAGGGAACAACAAAAAAAGGTGGGGGTGTAGGTAGTGGGAGAGTAACAAGGGGAGCAACGTTTTTAGGTGAGAACCCCTTCCTCGGGCCTATTCCCTCAAGTCCAAAGGGACAAAAGGTACTTCTCTAAACCCTTATTGCCCCACTGTAAAGAACATAACCAAACACAAAATGCAGTAACTATAATCAGAAAAAGGTTCAGAGTCCAGATCCTAGTAGGAGAATGAAATTCTCAATAGATACAAAATCCAACCGTAAAGTCCTTGGTCTGGGTAATCCTTAATTTCTCTCTCACTCTCTCCTGCTGTGTGGGAAGTGCTTCCGTTTGGACTTGAGAACAGGCCTGAGGAAGGTGTTCTCATCCTGAAACTTTGCCCCCCTGGTTACCCACCCACTACATACACCCCCCCCCCCCATTTTTTGTTGTTGTTCCCTCCTCCTCTCCCATTGTGGTATCCCTTCCCTTGTGTATTTGACCCCCACATCACTACACCTAGGGTCCATTTTTGTGTATTCCTTGCGGACGTGACATTATTCCAGGTTTATTGTATATTTTACCATCTTCATTAAATTGTTTTTTTTGGCATACTCCGGTTTTGACTTTTCTTCCAATAGTCAGCGAGAGCTGGAACAATGGACGATCTGGTTGTTACACGATGGTGGCCATTACAATTTCAGCTATAGATCTTTACATTTCCCCTTCTAGTTTAGAAATAAAAGTGTCCAACATGCCAATCAGTGACCAGTACTAAGATTGCATATGTATCCCACTGAGGGTATCAATGATACTGCTCTCCATTTTTCTTTTAAATATCCCCGATGCCCCCCTTGTGCTCATCTACTACAATAGGACACCCCTATTGCACAAGGATAAAACTCTACCATTGTGTTTTCTGATAGAAACCATCAGGCTTTATTTCAGGCTTTATTTCCCATCAGTCC
Organism: Ascaphus truei; assembly: GCF_040206685.1. NCBI lineage: Eukaryota > Metazoa > Chordata > Amphibia > Anura > Ascaphidae > Ascaphus > Ascaphus truei. The sequence continues at coordinate 21,992,175 of NC_134490.1, read as the reverse complement.
CTTAGATAATGAATAATTACACAATACAAATAAATTGCCAAGGCAGTTCAGCTTCGCGTGCGTTAAAGGTTTATAATGAGGTTTCTTTTATTAAATGTTACAGCAAAGTTATTTGTAAAAAGACGCTGCTGGGAACTGCGTATTTTAATTTCATGTTACAAAACAAATCCCACAGGGCAAGAGAGTTGTATTTATAATTAAGTAGCAAAAGGGTAAATCAGTTATGGCTTTCTGAGATTACAGACCAACCAAGGAGGTGATAAATTTAAACTAAAGGAAGAATAGCGGCAACTAGTTTAGACATCACTTAATCCTAATAAAATGATTAAAAAAAATGTAATACCCACCAGACAATTTCTCCTCCTCCTGTGTTTTTAGTTACCAGTGCCTTCCAGTGGGCATGAGTACTTTTGATTATTTCTATAGCAAAGTCCTATATAAAGAAAGACATGTCAGAATCTAGCACGGGCATACTATGCATCTTATTATTTATATCCTTGAAGCAGTAAAACATATAGCACTGCGCACATTTCTAGTTACATTATTTTTGTTACAGGATTGAAGCAGGGGATCCCCGGAGTTAAACCCCGTTAATTTCAGCACCGGGGACCCCCTGCTTCCCGAGATACATACCTCCGTAGGTGCTGCCGGTATCTCTATGTTTAAATGTCCAGGTCACGCGGACCAATAGAAAGCTGCAAGGGATGATGTCACAGCTTCCTATTGGCCCGCATGAAGCGGGACATTTAAAAACGCCATTTCGTAAGGCAGAGATACCGGCACCCACTACGGAAGGTAAGTATCTCTGTAAGCAGGGTGTCCCCGGAGCTGAAGTTAATGGGGTTCAGCTCCGGGGATCCCCTGCTTCAATCCTGTAAATAATTTTTTTTTTAAATGTGCAGTTCTACATGTTTTGCTCTTCTAAAGTTTAACTACTCTGAAGAATGGAGGGTGAACAGCATATTTCTAATACATGTTTTATACATGGTAATAAGAAATGTACGGTTTGTGTTTACCACTCAAGGAAACAAATCTGTTATTAAGCAATCTACTTGGCACAAAGGCTACTAGGCTTATTTCAAGCACTGTCGCTCACAAAATCTAATTTTCTTTAGACTATAAACGTCACAGATTTTCTTTACAGATTATGTGCTACCGTCGCATTTACGCTGCTCACATTATTTTATTGGTTTCCTTCCATGATTATGTTGCAATGCGGCTTCAATAGTTGAACAAACAGTGTTTACCTGATCTTTAAATTCTGCATCAAAGGCAAACTGGTTCTCTGGCTTTCCATCTGGGACTTTGTACCTTCGAAACCAGTCAACAGTTGATTCAAGATAATTGGGTTTCATTCGCCTCACATCTTCAATGTCTGATAGCGGAACAAAAGAAAAGCTATTCCTACCACATAATCCAATTAGCTGGAAACGTTACATTTGATGTAGGGGAATGCTGTGTTGCATGGGGATGCTATACGTTCGTTCGTGTAGACTATCCTGAGGCTAACAATTAACGTGTTCAGCATGGACGAGAGAGGGTTAACATAAGATAGGATACTGAACAGCCTCCGAATGATAAAGGCACAGTTGGGATACAGCACACGTTTGCATATTGTTGTATTGTGAATGACCCGCTTACCGCCGGGAAAGAATAGGTAACGAGACTTGAAAAAAGTGCTCAGCCATCTGCATAGATTTTAGGCACTTAAATTTGAGCTGTAATATTGAGTGTTGTACCTGTAGGCTTTTAAGTGTGCCCTGTGGAATCTAAACATATTCAGATTATTTTAATGTATAACCAAACACTTGTTTTCCCATAGCTATAACTTTAAAACCCTTACTTTGGATAACACTGCATTGTGGGTAGAAGTGAAACGGTGTATGTGATTAAATGAATGTTTTCCTAGGTTCCTGTAACCTCAAATTGCATAGACCAGGGGTGCGCAAACTTTTCCCCCTGCATGCTGTCCCCCTGTACCTCGGCTGCCATGGTAATTTGACGTCATGTGACCCTGCGGCGTCATTTGACGCGCATTGCCATGACGACGTGCCGCTGGAAGCCAAGATAGAGTGGGAGGCCTTGTGCGGTCCCCCGGCATTTAATTTAAATGCCTTGGGAAACAGCGTGGGACCTCTGTAACAGCTGCGCCCCCCTGGAAAATCTCATGCCCCCACACCCCAGTTTGCGCACCCCTTGCACAGACTGCTGCTTCTTTGTTCTCGCCAACTGTCCCTCCCTGGCTTCCTAGCTTCCTTATCTATTTACTCCCTCTTGTAGGGTTGTATGAGAGATGTGCCAGTTGTTGGCCTTGGGAGGGGGAGACGAGTCTCCCCTGTATCATATCGTTTCTTTTTTGATTAGACTGCTAGAATACGCCTAACAAGTAATTATGTAGATGCCAAGATAAGCAAGTAAAAACGCCCAAATGTTGCAAGACATCATGACATTGTGAAATTATGCATTCACGCCTCCTTGCTTTGGGTATAAAATAGACTGCTTAGGTCTAAGACAATGTGCTTATATCAGACGAAATGTCTGACCATATGCATCATCACTCCTGCTACAGCAATAATAAAAGTTTATGAACAGACTGTTTTTCCTAAAGTCAGAGTGGACTTCATTTCTTCCACAGCCCTATACTGGCTACTTAATTAGCTTACTTACTATTGTAGAGAGATGCATCGGGGTCTTCTATGTTAATGACAAGGACTTTCCAATCAGTTTCTCCTTCGTCAATCAATGCCAAGGTGCCCAAGATTTTAACCTTAATGACTTCTCCTCTTTCACACACCTAAGAAGAACAAAGAATCACTGGTCGAAAAGTGTTTAAACAAACAAGAGGAAATTTTACTTTTTCTTAAGCTGGCAGGCTCGCAATGCATTGCAAAAACTGATACATCATAACAGTGACAAGTAACACCAGACACACACACACACAGAATATTCCCAGTTCACCATTGTTCAAATGCACTTCAAAAACAAAAAAACAAAAAACAAAAATGGACCAAATCTCACAGTTCTTTTCAAATCCCAAGTCTTGCAGTGGATATGCATACAAATTGTTTTCAGATAGCTGGAGTATGAGCTAAGGAATTCAGCCTACAATCTGTGTTAGACTAGAATGGCAAATACTACAAATATAAAAACTGTGCCGATGGAAGCACAATATAATACGGTAAACTCTTAGGGTGTATCATTTGTATGATTTCTCACTATGGCAAAGAATGCACTTGGTACTAGTGTAGCGCTTTAGGCCTCAATGAGTCATTTGGGGAGTATTTATAGGAAAAGTCAGGACAAGAGATGAATATAATAGGATGTAGCAAGTAGCAACTTTCTTAAATATGAACCCAGGGCGAACTGATCCATGGGAGAAAAACAAAAAAACTCATGAACCATAAATAACCAAGTAAAAACACCAGTAGTTTAACCAAGGGGTACTTCACTCATGCCCCCCCCCCCCCAACAGGTCAGGTTTTCAGGATATCCCAGCTTTGGCACGGGTGGCTCAATCAGTCACTGCTTCAGCACAGGTGGATCAGTCTTTGAGCCTCTGATTGAGCCATCTCCGCTGAAGCTGGGATATCCTGAAAACCTGACCTGTTGGAGGGGGTGGGGTGGGGGGTGAGTGGGGAGCGCCTTGAAGACAGGAGTTGCGCACCCGTGGTTTAACGTACCTTTAATATTACAGTTTACATTGTGATCTACAACACATTTGAATCCAAATATGTTTACTAGCATGGCTTATACAGTATGTACAGTATTGTGTTTGCACTTAAAAGAAAATGATAATAAATGCATCTCTAGTGTTCAACCTGTGTTCAAAGGTGGCAAAATGACGCAAGATCTAAAAAGTGCGTTAGTTTCTCAGTCATTCAGGTCACATTAATAATGAAATCATGATTTTTTTTAATTTTTCCTCATCTGAGCACAATTATTTGAATAAAAATGTAAATCGATACACATCAATACCTTGCTTCCAATGTCGCACACATCAATCGGATCATTATCACCACCAAAACCAGTGTTCTTGTCAATATGAGTCGGATTCTCCCATGTCTAAGAAGAAAATAATAGCGGATTATCATCTCTTTCAACCGCCTATTAGAAGGCCTAGTGCTGCAAGCATGATCACAAGCCCGTAAATTAATTACTTCTCATCGATGTACAATAACCAACAATATGTTTAGTTGGCATTACACATTCCCAAACAAACAAAAAGTAGATACTGTATTTGAATGCATCAGTTTTATAGGTCCTGTGCTATAATGTAAAAATCATGAGCGCAGAGAGGGATCTTAATCTGAACAAAGGAAAGGAATTCCATAAAATAAAATATCCAGAAGAAAATACAAAATGTTAGCACAGGAAACCTTGACCTTTCAGAATATTTTATTAATGTGACCATCAAATATATTCTGAAATGTAAATTGGTGAATCTAGGAGGAATATGGACAGTCTTTATTTTAGCTAGTACATCACACACACTTTACAGAAGCAACAAATTCAACAAAATATGAAAATAAGTTAATTGGTCAATTTATGTTGGAAAAAAAATTACAGCTTTCAGGATGCCTCTGTAAAAAGATACCAGTTGTATAGCGAAAGCTGTTACTTTTTTGCTCTGGCAAGTAATAAGATTTCCATCCAGTTGTTGCAGGAAAACACACTCCCATCTACTTCCAATCAAAATTAAAAGGAGTAAACCTTTTCATTATGATGTTTCTCCTGTTGGTTCACAACAGCACTAGGAATAGTAAGGCTGCAAGAGGTGACTTCCAATGCAGATTATTGTTTGGACTACAGTATTTTGTAGCCAAAGACACTGGTGAAAGTGGAAACAGTGGTACCAACAAGTAATGGTGCAAGCGCTTGAATGCAGAAGCGTATACTTTAAGAAACAGAATATATTTTCTTTAGAGTATGTAGTCATGATGGAGCAAACCATGTAACGTGATCAGAGGCAGGCTACACACCAGTAAGGAAAAACTTGAATCTAAATGTTTTCATGTAAAGTTATAACAGTGTGCTTAATATATCAAGAAAGGTTTGAATACCAATAATCAAGCTGCATAAGAGCAAGTAATGGACTTCATTGCTTTCCTCTGTCAGGCTATTTGCAGTGCTCTGTATCTCTGCTGTCCAACACATACTGTGATGCAGGGTATAACTGCCTTAGAGCATACATTGCATACACATTTTTTAAAATTATATTGTCGTTTCTTTATAATAAAGAACAATAATAATAATAGCATGTTCTTGTATAGCGCTGCTAGTTTTAGTTAGTGCTTTACAGAGACATTTTGCAGACACAGGTCTCTGCCCAGTGGAGCTTACAATCTGTTTTTTTGGTGCCTGTGGCACAGGGAGATAAAGTTACTTGCCCAAGGTCACATGGAGCCGACACCGATAATTGAACCAGGCTCCCCTGCTTCAAACTCAGTGCCAGTCAGTGTCTTTACTCACTGAGTCACTCTCACTTCTTTAACAGGGATGTATCACCATTAGAATGATCTATGTCAGTGGTAGGCAATATGATATACCACAAGAGCTCAGACAGAAGGGGCATTGCAGCGTGGGTAGGTTCTTCTCCGCACCCCCTCATCTCTTTAATGATGGCACACTGATGAATACGGTCCCATTCCTCTCGTCACACAGGAAACTAGTGATTTCATTAGCACTGCCATTAGGCAGCAGAAGGGGTGAGAAGAAGCTGCAATCCACCCCAGCAACATCTCCACTCTCCATGTGCCCTGGATAAAGAGGGGGAGTGGGCTGCAGGTGTGGCTAGTGGTTATGGGGCCACAAGAAAAGCCCCAGAGGGCTGTCAGTTGCTCACCAATGATCTGTGCTGTAGATAATTTAGTTGCATTGTATCTACCTGTTATCTCTGGAGTTCAAAGTTAGGTGAAATGACACAGTCTATGATGACTGAAGCTTCCTGTACAATATATGACATCACCAAAGTGGTGACATTGCAGGCACCTGTTCTCTTTTTTTGGGGTGTAGTCTGCCTTTAGGCAAAGCCATCATTAACCAAACTTATAATGGGAGAACAATAATCAGATAATCTTAACATAGCACGCAGGAAAAATAAATATTTTATTTTTCCACAGGAAACCAGTTAGCAATTTCTTTATTTTACTCACTCATTTACAAAGTTTATAAACGTTTCAAATGCTTGGCCCAGAAACGTTAGTTCTCGGTGTGACGATGGAGAGGATTTGGCCCGGGATTAAAGGGGTTACACCCCAATTGGCCACCCTCTAACCTCACCAGGGAGACAAGGGGTTAACTGGGCTGAGGCCCAGACGTGTGATTTAACCCTTGTCATAACCTGAAAATGTATATTCCCTGTTCCCCCATGTTTTATTATTAATCAGTGTCTGCATCACACACACACTGGGATCCATCCGGGAGCACAAGGGTTAATAGTGGTATAGTGATTATAGCCCTTTGTGTAACTTTCCCGCCTTTTCAGGCACCATTTTGCAGGTCCCCATTGGCCGCCATTAGGGCTCAATGCATTTCAATAGAGAATTGTGCTGTTTTAGTCCTGTTTCCTGTAAAGACCAGCAGGTGGCGTCCGAGAGGGAGAGCGGCGGTTTCCCATTGAAAGTCAATGGGCCCATTGACTTCAATGGAGATTCCTCGAGGTGCCTTTCGAAGAACGAGTTGGCTGCCGTCCAGACCGCAAACCGGATACAATGTCCTTTAAAAGAGTTAAAATCACTTGAGTCAAGTTCAACGTTAATTGGCGTGGGAATAAACAGTTCTAGAGCACCTAGAAATAAAATTATTTTTGCCCCTAGTTCCTAGGCTTCCCTCCACTCGACCACAACCGGGTCCCCGAATCCTGGACCCCTGATAAGGGTCGAACCGAGAAGAGCGGGTCGCGCCATAGGCTTCAATGGCGGTGGCAGAAACAGCTCCGAAAAATGACTAAGTGTGAAATGCTGTAATTTAGGAATCCATATCTCCGGTTCCGGAGAGACCAGAGGATCAAGGCTTGGGGTATCTGTAGTCACTGCTCCGGCATCACTGCAGAACCATCCTTGACCCTCTTGGACCAACCCGACGGAGTATGGACCCCCTTGAAAGTTCGGGACTTCTACCATTGATTCTAATGGGGGAAAAGCCGCATGGTGAAAAAATGACTAAGTGTAAAATGTTGAAATGTGTAAGTCCATGTCTCCGGTTCTGGAATGCCCAGAGGGATGGGATTTGGGTGGCATGTAGCCAAGGTTTCGGCTTTAATGCATGCCCATTCCCAGCCCCCTCAGACCAACCAGACGGAGTATGGACGAATGTTTTGGATTTTCTCATAGACTTCAATGGCGGCGGTTCCCCATTGAAAGTCTATAGCAGGAAACTCCATTGACTACAACGGCGGAGTTGCTCCATTGAAACCCATGGCGGCGGAGCCCGTTGTTTTCAATGGCGATTTAGTGAAAAGCTGAGATTTCTTTTTAGCGGAGATTTTTGTATTAAAATGAAAAATGATTTAAGGTGCATTTGTGTAACTCCGGTTCCGAAGGTCGTAGCACGTCTCTTTTTGGACCATATGGTGTCCCAGTTCCGACATTGAGAACTGGGAAGTTTGGACCTGATGGACCCAGCGGAACCGGATATTTTAATACGTTTATGTTTTATGTTTAATACTGTGTTTCAAGGTATGGTTAAAACCCAGAGGAAATTCTTTTGCATACCAGGATAGCAGATGGCCCTAGAGGCGACCCAATGTCTAGGACTTAAGTATTGTTCAAAGGGTTTTGTCACCCTCCCTGTTTACCTAAGGGCGGAGGAGGTTCAAACCAGAGCAGTCAATAAGTGTACCATTTCACACCTTTCAACAAAGGTTTTCCTGCCAGAACTCCAAATGGATAGACTGGCTGGCATTCCTGATGCAAATGTGGGGCTTCAGAAATGAGACCACAGAGCTCTACTGCGCATGTCCCAACAAGCAGGGGGGCATGGATTAAAATGTGTTCCCAGGCTAGTGAGTGGCTGGAGGTAATTGAAAACCAATCACATGTACTTAAGGTTAAGGATAGGTCCACAAAAGGTATATAATCTGTGGTCAAGCCCTTATCCAGTGTTGTTCATGTTCAAGTTCTTCAAGTTGCTCAGTCTGTTCTATACCATCTTGATTGCTGAGAGAAACGCTATGCACTGTCTTCCTGCCAGAGGTCTTTTCAAGTCTTTGGTGTCTCGATGACTATGAAGAGTGCTGTATGAACTGCCAGTCCAGCTGTGACTGCTTCATCATTTCCATTTTAAGTAAGTGTCTATATTTTGCCTCTTATTTGTACATTTTTGTGTGTTCACCTTTATCAAGGAATAAATTATATTTTATCATATCTAAGTCTCGTCCCAGTTCAGACCCAGTGATAAATATATTGGTCGACAAACCACCAAAAAATCTACTCGCCACACAAAAAAATCTACTCGCCACCTAGTACCAAACGTGTGCTGCTTGGGCCAATAGGAGCTCGCCACGATGTTAAATCCACTCGCCCGGGGCGAGCAAATGTATAGGTTTGTCGAACACTGAATATATATCAACTGTTATATATATTTATGTGTGACTTCTACAGCCTGCCATAATCTCACCGTGACATTCGGATAAAGCTTTAAATTTGTAGCTGCTGGTGACATCTCCTGAAGATCCTTTGTCTGCTGAAATAAAAGGACTGCCCAGCACATTGTTCTTTTCCAGTTCGTAATTCTGTCATACAATTACATTGGCATCTTGCAAGACATCCAGAGGACTCATTTAACCGTTTGTACTAGTAAAAAATTCTTAATAGATCTTAATGGAAGGCAAAGCCGTTGAAATCTCACAGGTACTTCTTGTGTGTAATGAGACTTGTGAAGTGTCAGAAGCACATTACACATGAAGAGGTCTTCAAGACTTCAATAAGCTCAATGGACAAAGAGTGAGACCTGTAAAAATCCGAAAAAGCTTAGTACAGGTGGAGATTGCAAAGTTTTAAAAGCTTAGCATATCTATTACATTCATGAAGAACGCACTTGATGATTCATTAAAAAGTGTCACAATTTATGCTTCATCCACATGCTAGGATCAATCTGACTATATTAGATTATGTCAGGGAAGCTTGAGGACTGGAGTTGAGCACCCGAGAGAGGACACTCTAAAGCTCCATTATTTTTTTCAAACGTACCAGTACTACATCTAAAAACTGACCACCATACTATCTGGCATCCTGTACCGACCTACGGCGAGGAGGTTTTTTTGCCAGCAGTGTTTCAGCTGGATCATTACATACACTCATTTCCAAGAAGTGATGTGTGCACTTCACCATCTGACTTCTGCACAGAACAAATGTCTCTGTCACAACCTTATGCACATAAGGGCTTTTCTTTTATCCAACATCAAAGCATCCCTGTTGAGGACCACTGTCAGAATCAGTGCAGCCTAGAGACTACAGAATGGCGTGTGAGACAGAGGTCTGGGGGCCAACAAAACAGTTTGACTTTTTCAATGCAAAAAGTTAGTTCTACTGATTACAAGACAGGCACTGCAGAACTCAAGAAATAAAAAATATAAAAAATATGGCGATAAAGCTTCATAATATTCAAGTATTAACAGCGATCTTTGCTTGAATTGTACGGCAAATTCTCACACCGTGCAATTTGTTCAACAGGGGCCAATATCTTTTTATGCCCATACATTGTACGCTCTGCGCAGAAGAGACTTGCAGCTAACATTTTACGCACACCATTAAGAAAATGTATGTATTGCTTTTAATAAAACTACACACCAAGCTAGTTGTGTGTGAATAAAATCTCAATAAATAAGAATTTAAAAATAAAATCTGTCTTGCTGTTGGCATCTTGGAAAGTGTATCCTTCCAGGTACGGCTACAGCAAGTCAGACGCCTCTGGCGAAGATGCTCCTCCACTATCCAGGCTTGTCTGGGACCTTGATCTCTTCTAGGTCTGTTTAGCCATAACGTGAAAGACCGTATCCTTCATCCAGGATAGAATAGAAGTCTGGTCACTAGGCCCCTGGCCGCAGATTTAAGGACTCTGCATCATTTCTTTGCTGCGAGCAATGGCTTACTTGAAGCAGCACATATCCTGGCTTTCTTAGCCACCTTCCTCTCACGGACTGCAGAGGTACTGGATCAAAGATGAAGCAAATAGAAAATCTTCACTTCATTGTTAGTCACTCTTTTGTATCACAATCCCTTTATGATCTAGGGACTCACCAAAAAGTTTCACAGCGGCTATTTGCTTTATTCATCTTCTATAAATCATGCAAAATCGCAAATCTCCTTAGTCCTCAGAAACGCTTCAGAAAGATCAGGCACCATTAGATGGTATTGTCCCTTTAAGACTATGATGGGGTCCGCATGTCATCGCACGTGTGATGTCAGAGCGTCATTGCCACTGTAAGGGGATGAGAAGGCGCACGTGCTCTGTTTCTCTGCTTCCTGCTCACCGAGGGATCCAGAGTTTGGTTCCAGTCTACCTGCGTTCCTGGGCGCTTCTGCAGTGTTCCGTACGGTCACATGGCCTCCGGCTGGCCATTTAACATAACGCTTCTGCTGGAGCTTCAGGGGGAGAAATGCCGACAACCCCCTAGATTGAACTGCACTGACAGTCCTGGTGAGTACCAATGTAACAAAGTAAACAGGACTGCTATGCTGTAGGACAGGAAAAAGACTGCCTCTGCAGGGGAAGGGAGGCGCTTATATACCAGGTCCCTGCAGAAGAGTTTCCTGCCCTACCTATGCTGAGGGAGGAGCCAATCCCAATTAGTACCCCCTGCCATGTGGGGATATGTATTGTTTTTTTTATTAGGGGTCAGCAACCTGGCCTGTGTATGTATGTAGCCTTATGACAAGGTTGCCTTGGGCCCCACACTCCCTCCTCCTGTCAGTGCTGGGATTCAACTACCGCCTGACAGGAGAGAGCATAGCTGGGGAAGGGAGCTGGAGAGTCCAGGTACATAGCACTTAACAGCAGTAACACGTGACATATTAGAATACATAATGGGAATACGTGTTGTAAACATAAAACAGGAAACGTAGACCCTGCTCTAAAGAGATAACCTCACTTAGATTGTAATCTGGGGACAAAGCCTGGATTTGGAAAGTGGGGTGATTGAAACTGGACATCATAACACAATAGTAGAAATAAGCAACAACCCTTTTAATATAATTTAAGGAACTCCTCTGTTCTGGGAATGCCAGGGGAAAAATAAATAAAAAATAATTAAAAAAAAAAAACTGACACTAGACATGAACAAGGGAGAAAGATTAAAACGAAGGGGGACTCCAAACAAACTCCTTTAATCTTTCTCCCTTGATTTTACATAATTAATCAATTGTTTATTCTTTTTCATACACCTGTGTGCTCCTGTTTGGATATATTTTTCTGTTTTCATATTACCCCTATTCTTGGAGCACCGCTGCCTACTGATACAATAGCATATATATGACAGCTTTGGTTAACCCTAGTATCTAGGCGTGCATGCGATATACTGTGTGTTTGATAGATAGATATATATTTAACAGTTGCAATCTGATTAATTAAATGATGCTAAACTCCGTTTGCGAGGGTGCAAAGGACAGATATCAGTTTGTCGCTGAAACTTAGCATTAACCACATTACGTTTGATATCCACACAGTTACATAGTAGATGAGGCTGAAAAAAGACATGCGTCCATCAAGTTAAACCAATGCAAATTTAGACAGATACTTTATCCTATATCCGTACATACAGGATATTGACCCAGAGAAAGGCAAACAAAAAAGCCCCCAGTGAAATATCATCCAATGATATCTCATAAGGGGAAAAATAAATTCCTTCCTGACTCCAAGAATTGGCAATCAGATTACTCCCTGGATCAACATCCTTCCCATGTTTACTTATTTGGTATATCCCTGTATACCTTTCTAAAAAGATGTCCAACTTTATTTTGAACAAAATCTATTGTATCTGCCATCACAGTCTCCATGGGTAATGAATTCCACATTTTAACTGCCCTTAGGGTAAAGAACCCTTTCCTTTGTTGCTGATGAAATCCCCTTTCCTCCAACCAAGGGATGACCCACAGTCCTTTGTACTGCCCTTGGGCCGAATAGTTCTTCTAAACTAAGCCTGCCGTCTACAAGCACTCCTAAATCATTCTCTATCAAGTATTCCCCTAATTTATTCCCATTTAATGTGTATGTCGCATGTTTATTCTTGCTTCCCAAATGCATAACCTTACATTTATCTGTATTAAACCTCACCTGCCCAAGTTTCCAGTTTCTCCAAGTCATTCTGTAGACAAATTACACACTGCTCTGATTCTACTACTTTACACAATTTAGTATTATCGGCAAAAATGGAGATTTAGCACTTTATGCCAACCTCAAGGTCATTAATAAACAAGTTAAAAAGCAGGGGTCCCAGTACCGATCCCTGAGGTACTCGACTCACGACTTTAGCCCAACCTGAAAAAATTCCATTTATGACAACCCTCTCGTCTATCCTTCAACCAGTTTTCAATCCAGGTGCATATATTTTACGGAGTCCAATTTTCTTTATTTTGTACACCAACTTCGTGTGGAACCGTATGAAAAGCATTTGCAAAATCTAAGTAGACCACATCAAGTGCATTACCCTGGTCTAAATTCCTATTTGCCTCCTCAAAAGAAACAAATAAGGTTAGTTTGGCATGATCTATCCTTCATAAATCCATGCTGACTATTACTAATAATTTTGTTTTCCATTAGGCAGTCCTGAATATTATCCTGTATTAAACCTTCAAGTTGTTTCCCCACTATTGAAGTCAGGCTTACAGGTCTAATTCCATGGTTGTGATCTAGCTCCCTTTTTAAATATAGACAACACATCTGCTTTACGCCAATCTTTTGGTACTGATCCTGTGGAAATGGAGTCCTTGAATATGAAATGTACTGTATTGTAATGATAAAAATGCAACAGTGAAAATGACATCCTTCCAGATAGGATAAAAAGGAAGTTGAGGCATTTCCTATATTCAGGCACCTTTTGAATCACCATGCATTTAGAATATCAAGTTAGATTTCAACCAAGGCAGTGTCAATGAATGACACATGAAATCTCACATTTTCGCCTCAAGACACTTTGAGAACCTAATGTGTGATAATGTATGTTAGGAGCTTCAGTTTGTTCATCCTATTATTTTAATGACATAGTCTGCATATATTGTACTGTATGTTTCTTGTAATATTCTTTTTTCTGTAACCAAAGCACTGTACTCTGTGCATATTAAATCTAAAATGTAATAAGTATGTATTTGGGCTCTAATTGAACTTTGCACATTTGAGAGAGTGATTAAACTTTCGGAAACATTTTGCAACAATAGATGTGTGTGCTAATAACATTTTTCACAGCGAAACGGGGACCAAGGACCTACCTTGTAGCGTTAAGACTTTTTAAAATCCTTGGTGTGGCAGGCTTTTAAGGTGATATTTATGGCAGATTGAGGTGTGGGGGGGGGGGGAGATATAGTACTCATTTGAGGGACCCTGCAGGGGTGAAAAGCAGGTCAGCAAAATAGCTGTGTGTATGAACTCTTCACAGATACCAGTCTTGTGCTCACAGGTATGCCGTTCGTGACAGCAAGTAATTAAAAATGTTAATTACATTTTTGTTTTGTTTTTTAATTATTCCTGGACACTAACCTCTTATGTCAGTTTGATTGTTTCACGCAAAGCAACAAGCACGGTTATTATTGCCAGTATTAAAGATAATGTGGTAACAGAAGGTTGAAGATAACCAGAAGCCAATATTTATGCGCCAAGCGGTTTCGCTTCCAACCGCCGTCAAGAAAATATATACATATTGTTAACCACTTTGTTGCCATGGCTTTGATGCACAGTGGTTGACATTTAAAAAATGCTATGTCTATTGGAGATTGGAGAATTAGTCCCTGGTACTTGGAAATATTCTGCCCTGCAGGATTCTTTCCGGCAAACACAGGAATGGTGGCAGCGCTGTAGAAAATTCCCATCTAGAGTATTTGAAAAAAATGCTTACAGTAGATAGTTTGTGGCATGTGCCGATGGGAACTTTGTCTGCTAAACGCCCTTAATATTCAAGCTCAGTTTTCTTTTCCTCTTCTGCCTGTCATAGAAAGGACTACATTTTGTGAGATACAGAGAGCTTAATTGCATAAGACTCACTGATACAGACTGACACAGCTGCTGACTGCCATAAGCTGGCATTAAAAGAAGTATTCCAGTATTTTAACCATGATGGCCCGTCCCCTAAGGGTGTCTCAGACTAATCTGATGGGTCGCACAAGGGAACATTAAGACTGTTGTGAGATTTTAGTGTAGTAGGAAGATTTAGGGCCACATGCAGAGAGCAGCGCTAACAGGAAAAGCGGCATTTTTTGGCGAAATCTGCCTTTAGAAAGGCAGGTAATGGCGAGTGTAGAAAAAAGCGCCATTTTTTTTTTTTTAAATCTCGCCGCGCGGCTGGCGAGAACCTAAATCTCGCCAGTTTTTAAAAGGTCCCTATTCAGAAAGGGACGATCGCCATCTAGCGGCTGTTCGCGCCAAAAACATGGCGCGAAATTCAACAATTAGCTCCGCCAACTAAAGTTGGCAAGAAGCTGGAGCTCGGCGGCCATAGGGGAGAAAAAAAAAAAAACATTTTAGCAGCGCGCATCTCTCCATTTTCAACTGGACACACGCATTCATGAAAAAAATAGCAGATTTCTCACCTTCCTGCATATGGAGAAAAAATCTCCCCATTAAAGGTACATTTTATTTCCCTCGCCAATAATTTCCAGCGCTGCTCTCTGCATAGGCCCCTTAGTGTCTTGACAGCCGCATTTCTTGGCGCCGTTATGCTACAACCAAGTATACACGTTACATTTAGAAGAAGTGGTCATTGGGTTTTGAAAAGTGCCGACACCATAGTGTGGAGTATGCTGGAAAAAAAATCTTTCAAATAAAACACGGCACTTGACAACTGATGCACTAAAACAAATATTTCAGCAACTGGGTAATTTGTAGGAAAGAAGGTTTAAAAAAATAATGATTTTTATTTTTATTTTTTTAAGCGAGTTTCAGTGTAAAAATGAAACGAGCCGAAGCAGCCCCCCTCTAAAGTCCCTCACAGGCCGGATTTGGCCCACGGACACCAGCTGAAGATCCATGTGGTATTTGTTTAACCAATAATAGCTTCATTGTTACTTTACAAACAAAAGGAAAAAAAAAAAAAAACAGTGATAAACAAATTACCTGTAGACCCACAGATTCTCATCACAGAAGAACATACTGTACTAAATATTTGGTTACCAAGTAAACACTGAATTTTTATACATCGGATTTGAAAATACTTCTACTTCTCTGATTATTTAAAAAAAAAGGCACTGTATGAGATGTGTGCAGAGGTATGCAATGGAGACCGTTTAAGGTGAAATTAAAATAAGGCTTTATTGCGCCTGTTCCTTTAAACACTGCAAACACAAATATAAAAGAAAAACCTACTCCACTTTGGAGAAATCACTACACATTCTACTCCAGCCCTATCTAACTGGGTAGGTAGCTAAGCTGCTTACCACCCCAAACAAATACATATAGATATACAACAGTCCAAGAAGAAAGCTTATTTGTTTGTTGTAGCTGTAGGGCAGGCCTGCACAACTCCAGTCCTCGAGGGCCACAAACAGGCCAGGTTTTCAGGATATCCCTACTTCAGCACAGCTGACTCAATTAGTGGCTCATTCATACAGAGCCACTAATTGAGCCAGATGTGGTAAAGTGGGGATATCCTGAAAACCAGGCCTGTTTGCGGCCCGAGGACTGGAGTTGTGCAGGCCTGCTGTAGGGGAAGGCCTCTCTGCTCTTCTCGGTCAGCACCCTTGTGTGCTATGGCAATGTTTGTGTCCAGTCCCCTTGTCTTGCTATCAGCATACAGTCCTTCTGCAGCTCAAGACATCTGTTCCTCCAGTCAGCCCTAGTTGTGGGCTAAGGAAATAGAAAAAGCCTGTTCTGAGAAACAGGAAGACTAACAGTCTTAATCAGCCAGGTTGAGTCTGGTTGATTGCTGGATTTAGAGACAGTTTTTCTCAAACAGTGATAAGTCCCTGTTACATACCTCCCCTCCTGTTTGTGGGAAGCTCAGGCTTACCACGGCCAAAGCCCATCCTTCCACTCGAGATATCTCTGCGGCTCGAATGAGATTGGATGGAGTACAAAAACCCTCAGTCCCACTGGGATTGGCGTCTTTTCTCCAGGTTATTAGTGTCTCCTCCAGAAGGTGCTTGAGATCAGCACTCAGTCGCTCGAGGACTTTTTCCAAGTACAGTCCTTCTATGGACCGCGGTCATGAGATTTCCCCAGCGTCAGGCGATCCTCTTTGTAGGAAGACTATATGGCGACAGTTGCAGAACGTTTACGCAAATAGCTTTCTCTCGCTATATTTTCCATGGACTCAAATTTTAGCACTAAATGTTCATTCCTTATAACCCTTGCTGAGGTCTTGCAAAGCCTCGGTCAGCTTACTTTTGAATTCTGTTGTCTGGAATCTATTCGCACTATCCTAGCCTCGTGCCATTTCATGGCACTACTTAAAGAGCTATTTTTGAATGCTATTTGAGTTTTCAGCTCTTGAAGCTGTCCTTCTGCACTTCTTTTTTCACTCAATGCAGTTGCCAGTTCAGCTTCTTTGGGATAGAGTTGCGATTCCACATCCATTTCCAGAAAACACCCTATCTTTTCAGCTTCATCAGATAAGGATTCTTCTGGTTTTGATTCTGCATTCATACCTTTATTTGTTGCCTGTTTGGCAGCTGATGTTTTAGATAGTGCTTGCTCAGGCGGTTCACACTTTGCAATCTCGTTTTGCAGATGAGCGTTGTCCCCAACTGTACCTGTACCCTGGTCTCAATGGGTATTAGTTGCTGTGGGATACCGACACTTGGGAAGGGTCAATCCTTTTTCCTCTAGTGGAGACACCTGTACTTTACTGGTCCGCAGAGCCTCACTGTTTTAATTCTGTAACCTTTTCAGACTCCAAGGTTTTAACCACGGACCGTAAAGTCTTTGCATACTCTCTCTCTCCCTCCCTGCAGTACTGGAATCTCATTTCTCAGTCTTTCAAGCTCTTCCACTTCTAGGCTTTTCTGCAAGTTTAATTAATCCGCGAGAGATCCCTGTTCCTTGAGTGCATCGTGCAATTCACCTCTCGGGGTCTTTATCTCTTCACTGTGCTTTCTCTGAGCTTGCATCCAAAATTCATTATATTGTAGAGCACTGAATTTCTTAGTTAGGGCCGCAGCTGCTTGCCTCAGTTTCTGGATCTTCTTGTGCTCCTTGTACAGAGTCTCCTGGTCTTAAAGCTTGGCCTCTAGTGATGCTCAGGGCAGCCTTCAGTTTCTCATGCTGCTCTGCGGGGACACACTGGGTAAATCTGACGTTCCTGCAGCTTCATTACTTCTTTAGCAGCCTGCAGATTATCTTCCTGCAGAGATCGCTGCTTCGCCTCGACATTCTGGAGGTGCATTCGCAGACCTTGCAGTTGGTTCTGCAAAGGGTGCTCTGAATGTGTGTGTTGCTCCAATGCTTCAAACTTTTCATCTTCCAATAGTTTCTTAAATTTTTGTAGCTCCTGCAGCTTTTCCTTCTTTTCACTGATGTGGTCGGTCCAATCCGAATTTCTTTCAGCCTTGTATTTTCTTTTTTTGCAATCTCTGTAATTTTCAGAGCCTCCTTGTAGTCCTCCTTCCATTTACGCACGTCTGATTTGAGACTTGCGGTCTCCCGGCGTGAGACTTCTATCTCTAGGTTGAGGGTCTGAAGCTCCTTCTGAGAGACTGAGATCCATATGAAGACGGAGGATAGCTTTTTGCAAGATGTCCAGCTCCTAAGTGAGACTAAAATGCTTTTTAGAGACTTCCAGTTCTATGCAGCAACTGCTGATCTCTTGGTGTGATGCATCCAATACTATGCGGAGAGTATGAACCTCATTCTGGGATATGTCCAACTCTGTATTGCAATTGTGAACCTCTTGCTGAGAGAAACTAATTTATTTCAGTGCCTACTTATACTTCTTTTTCAGGTTAGCAATCATTTTGTCAGATTTGCTCTGTTTTTCCACCATGGTGGCATTAGTAGCGTTTGCAGTAACTAGCTCAGTCTTGAGATCCTCCAATTCAGTCCTGGCCAAAGAGTAAATTGTGAGCACATTCTTCTGTAGCTCAACGTTATTTTTCTGTAGCTCTGCGTAATCACCTATCTTCAGTTTCAATTGTACACAGAACATATCACAGTCATGCCTGGCAGCTTGGAGAGCATCTCAGAGCTGGTCAAGGGTCGTCACTTATTGGTTCCGGCTCCGCTTGCCTGGTATGGTTGGTTGAGGGTTTCTCACTGTTAGCGACAGACACTTCTTTGGGACCTCTGGATATTCTGTCATCCGTGGGACGAATCCTCAATTTTCTCTAGGCTGCAGGGTATCTCGGACTTCCTTTTTCTCCGTGGGATCTGCGGCCGTGTCTGTTCCTTCCACGGTAAGTGAAAAACTGCTTTTCTTTTTTTGCCCCTTTGTTTTGGACAACTCCATCCCATCAAGGATACTGGAGTCTCCTTTATTTGAACTTTCAGTAGTTTCACTGTATCCGCCAGGCTTTTCTTGCAGTTGTGTTAGCTGGCGTAGAGATATTCAGTGATCTGCTGCTCCCGTTCTTGCTCCTGCCGATCACATTGATCATCATAGAGAGCGGTCTTTTCGGTACGTACCAAGTTCAGGCACCCCTACTATTCTTGGGGTGTGGCTCGGTTCGGGTTCCCCATAATAGAGGTTTTTATCCTTATCCGTATCTTCATATGACTGGAAGGGCCACTCTTCCGAGGGGTAGGGTTCATTACAGGAATGCCACATCTTGTCCTCCATTTTGGCGGTATCAGGTGTATTTTCCTTCCTGGCCTAGGGATGCGCTATTGCAGCTGTTCTCTGTCTTCACTAGAACCCCAAATTGTGGTAGTCCTACAGGTGGGCAGACTGTTTGTAGAGTTTGTAGCTCTCAGGCATTTCTGTAGGCTTTTTCTTTGTCTTCTTTACTTTTGCAGATTCTGAAACATCAGTAGCACTGTGCACACATTCCTTCTCATTAGTGATACCAGATGTGCACCTGCCAAGAAAAACCTCTGTACCTTCCTTGTGTCCACAGCACATTGCTTGCTGCTGCAGTTCCTTGGCTCGTTTAAAAAAAAATAAAAAAATATTGCTTTGGCTGCTGCCCTTTTTCTGGGGCCACCCTCGTCGTCCGAATAAGGCCTTAAGGGACACTGCTCCATGTGGCTGGGCTCTTTACACCAGGAACACTTTTTCCCCATTCTTGCAGAGTCTGTATTTGACTTCAGCTGGGCAGCCATTTTAAATACCCAGGGTTATTTTTTTATTTCACAAGTGGTGGAGTAGACTCTGGTCCCAGCATCAGTACTTTGTTTGGGTCACCGTCTGTCGCAGTCCTCCCAGTCCAACTCTGGCATTGTGGCTTTCTCCAGTGCAGTTTTCCTGTCTGGATGTGTAGCCTTTTAGTTCTGGTCGCTGTCGCACGTGACACTTTGTTTTTGTTGCTCAGGCTGTTTGCAAAAACTTAAGAAAGCAAAAGCACACACACACACACACAAAAAAAAAAAGTTCGCAGGCAGCCTCCGGGGCCCCTTTAAACTTCAAGGGCCACCTCTCATCCCAACTTCTGACACCATACGTAAGAGATGTGTGCAGAGGTATGCAATTGAGACAGTTTTTAAGGTGAAATTAAAATAAGGCTGTATTGTGCCTGTTCCTTTAAACACTGCAAACATAAAAGAAAAACTTACACCACTGGAGAAATCACTACACATTTTACTCCAGCCCTATCTAACTGGATGGGTAACTAAGCTGCTTACCACCCCAAACATATATACATATAGATAAACAGTCCAAGAAGAAAGTCTCTTATTTGTTTGCTGTAGGGGAAGGCCTCTCTCCTCTCCTGTGTCAGCACCCTTTTGTGCTATGGCAATGTTTGTGTCCAGGTATAGAGGTCTGGTCCCCTTGTCTTGCTATCAGCATACAGTCCTTCTGCAGCTCAAGACATCTGTTCCTCTGGTCAGCCCTAGTTATGGGCTAAGGAAATGTTCCTGTTTCTCAGAACAGGCATTTTCTAACAGTCTTAAATCAACCAGGTGGAGTTTGGTTGTTTGCCTGCGCAATTAACCAGCACACTTCTGGATTTAGAGACAGTTTTTTCTCAACAATGTTAAGTCCCTGTTACAAGCGCCTATCGCCAATTTGAACCCATTAATCAGGTCACTACCATTAGTTTATTTTGGTCCTGAAGGGGAAGTACCTTTAACAATTAAATCCCACTGATCTACTTCAGCTCCAGCATAAGTAGAAGGAACGCGCTCACATGTATCAGTTTAGCTACAGTTTTAATGATTATGTACTAACCATATTTTAACCCCCACAGCCTCACTACAAAGAGCACACAAACAAGGGTTCTACAAGTGCTGCAGAGATGACAAAGTTGCGGTGATCTAGGCTTCGTTACAGATCAGCACTTCTCCAAAAGAGGAATATCAAGAATTGAATCCTGAAGCATGTGGCCAGAATGCAAAAGTAAATGCACTGACATTTAATAGTATTGCTTCAGGCACCCTTGGTAAGCTCTTCAGGTTAGGAATTCCCCTCTCAAACCACATGCATTATGCTCTGGAGCACGTACACATTTTTGTCTATCTTTATTTAAATAGCGCTTCACAGCAGTAATACATGTGGCATGATATTCCCATTATTATGTGTTCTAAGCGCTTGAGACATAAAAAGTAACAATAGGAAAAAGGTGTCCCTGCCCAGAATAGCTTACAATCTAAGTGGTGAGTAGGAAGACCATATCAGAGAGAGACAATAGGCGGGTGTTCTGGCAAGGGTGTATGCAAGGTGTCAAGGTCGATATAGGTAGTGTAGAGCAGGTGCGGAAACTTTCCCCCTGTCTGCACTCTCCCCTCACCAAGTCTCTGGTGTCAAATGACGCCATGGGGTCATGTGACGTCACGGTGCCATGGCAACGTGACCCCGCAGCATCATTTGACGAGCCGCCGGAGAAGTTAAGTGAAGTTGCAGAGGTGTCAAGCGATCCCCAGCATTTAATTTAAATGCCTAGGGGAAGAGCACCACCACCTGAAAAATTTCGCACCCCCCAGTTTGCGCACACCCGTGGTGTAGAGCATCAGCCACAGAGCTCCATATATGCTCCGTTAAAGAGGTGAGTTTTAAGAAAAGGTCCTAAAGGTGGATAGAAAGGGTGCTAGTCAGATATTGGGTGAAGGGCATTCCAGAGGTGTGGGGCAGTGAGTGAGAAAGGTTTTAGGCGGTAGAGGAAGAGGAGAAAAAGGGTAGACAGAAGACATCCTGGAGAAGAACGCAAGTGTCTAGCAAGTGTGTAGCAAGAAATTAAGGCCGAGATGTAAGGAGGGGCAGAAAAAGTATAGCCTCGAAAGCGAGGAGAAGAATTTTGTTATTAGCACCGAGTACACCTATATCACTGTGTAAGGCACTCTCTGTGTTGGGCAAAGCAGCCTTGCAAGAAAAAGGAAGCAAATAACCCTAAACAGGGCACAGGTAAATAAATCATTTTAAGATCCAAAATAGCATCTGAAAATATAGACCTCAAAGGAAAAACGTGTAATGCTGGTGGGGCAACATTTTTCACAAAATAAGGTTATTTGAAGCAGAAGAACAAATAGTCATTTGCATGATTATAAGATTACTTTGAGATTTTCTGGCATAAATCACACACACCGCACCACACTTTTTTTTTACCATATACTTAAAACTAATTTAGGTTTTCCCATTTTCTGTCAGGAGGTAATTTTTTTTTCTTTTTTTACTACATATGCTTTGTAACTAGTACAAGATGATCTAAAACAAAAGCAGACAGACCATGCTTAAACCCCATTCAAAGTCTGTAGTGTGCCAAAGCCTCAGAGTACTGGGCACATGAAACACTTTAAAGCAGGGGTGGCAGCAACCCCAGTCCTCAAGGGCCACCAGCACATCAGTTTATCAGGATACCCCCGCTTCAGCACAGGTGGCTCAGTCCTAACAGTCACGGATTAAGCCACCTGTGCTGAAGCATAGATATCCTGAAAACCTGATCTGTTGCAGGCTATTGAGGACTGAAGTTGTCCACCCCTGCTTTAAAGATATATAAATACTAGTTTTTTTTAAAGAAACCATTGAAACCGCCCTTAAGCAGCAATCCCCTGTTTCCAACCACTTTTTTTTTTTTTTTTTTTTGCAGGATGGGAACCAGGAAGCGCATTATTTTTGGCTTTGAGGACCCTCCGGTAGACACTTACTGGTACAGGTACCGCCGTTACCTCCTGTCTTTTAGATCTCCTGCGTCACGCGGGGCACATTTGCGGCCTCAAATGCCCTGCATCACACGGAGGCAGCTAAAACACTCGGGTGTTCAGTGGCAAGGATTTCAGGAGTCAGGGGGATCCCCGGAGTTGAAAATAGAGCAATTATGGTATTGGGGTGCGAGGGGCATGAGTTGTTTAAAACAAGCAGCTGGAATTGCTTTAGAAGTTCAATGTGATCTGAAGCGGGATTGCACTTGTACACTGCATGAGTAACGTGTGGTTTCAGTACCTGTGGGAGGGCCCCGTAGTTCCAGATATAACCCTTGTGAGGGAACACATTGGCGACATAGCGTAGCTTGCCTTTCTTCACATCTTGTTTGATTGGGTTCAGAGGATCTTTTGTGGCAATCTGCGAATACAAAGGGGGGCGGGGGGGAGTGAGGGATTCGATCTATATAGAACACGGCGACATAATAATATGGCTCTAAAAATTCTACACGTGGTGAAGACACGGGCTCCACTCTAATGCAGATTTATTGCAGGGGGATCAATAATAAAACTTCTCCACAGATGGAATTGTAGTGTACAGTTCACTTAAAGCAGCAGTCGGTGCTGAACACTTGTTTTTATTTCTAGTTACTTTAAACGAGCTCTTTTTGCCCTTTCCAAGGCGGGTTTTATTTTTACAACATATGAAGTGTCTGTGAGGTTAACATTTTCCCCAGTGCTCATTACCCTCTGAAGGTTACCATGGGAACTGCAGAAGTTCGCAATGGGAAAATAGTACTTTTTTTTATTTATTTAAAACACGAACAAAAAACAAACAAAAGATGGACATGCGCAGGGAGCAAGATGCTAACATTATACGAGCTAAACTCGTATAGGCTTCAGGTGGAATTGTTGCTTTAAAGCTTCACGGGTCTCTTCCTTACATCTACTGTAGACAAAGACTTGAAGAGACCTGTGAGGTTTTGAAAAGCTCTGTGTCCTGTATCATTTCATCCAAAAAGAACTGCAACATTGGGCCTAGAACTGTGAACTCCATTCAACTGGAACTCTCTCAAGAGGAGGATTCAAAGCTTATTGAATAAGCACCTCAGCCACTAAACACCCCCCCCCCCCCAACATTTGTCCTAAAATTGCTGCTTTAAATGTTATCACAAACAGAATACAGTATTCTTTTTCTGGCTGTGGTAATTAACCATCTTTGATAAAGTAACAGAAAATGAATTCAAATTATTTTTACTTAAATAATGACCAGTAAAATACAGAAGAAGTGAGTATAGACAACTGTATGCGTCTTGTGATGTAATTTAGGGTAATGTAAATGCAAGACTGGTCAAAAAAAAAAAACCCATTATACTCAATAATAATCCTAGATTGCTGTGTCATCTGCAACAGCCCCCAACTAAATTGCACCCACATTTCCCTCCCCTGCCCCGGATTCTTCATAGCAGTGGGAAGGAAGGCAGATTTGTGCTTTTCCAGCAGATGCAGAAGTCAGAATAACAAACAATTAAACTTCAATGAAATGACAAAGCCAAGATGATTTCTAAATCATTTTTATTATAAAATAACTAGGCACCGGGTAGTTATATACGCATTTGTATAGTATTTGGAGGCAACTTTAACAAGGGTGTAGTCTTCCACTAACCCTTTCAGTGACAGTGGTGCCAGCAAAGCATTGGTTTGAACGAGTTCCTGTCACCCTAGGGCAGAAGGATAGTAGAAAAAAAAGAGGGAATAACCCCAATATAACTGATGCTACCAGAGTCACATATATGGTGCTAAATGGATAATAACTCACTATTAGTATATGTAGTATAAAGTCATAAGCACTCTTTGATAAAGTCCCATCCCGGGACGAAACGCGTCTGTTTTTTTTCTGTGATGTGCAGCATGTAAACCATTAAAGCTGATTTTATTTTATTCACCCTTGGCTGAACTCCAATTGCTGTGACCGCCATCACCCTATTTTTGTTTCTAGGGCAGAAGGAGTTTAGTATCATACCGTGCTAGTCATTTCAGTTAGAAGTCCATCTTTAAAAGGAGAATTCTTGGAAAAAAAGTTGCTAAGTAGGATATCCACTGTTCATACACATACCTTTAACAACATCTTCCAAGAACAATCAAGGCAGAAAATTCTCAACCCACTACCCGATTATTTAAAAAATATATATCATTACCTCCATTTTCGCATTGGTCCATCTCGGGACTTCCACTACCATGTTAAATATGTTCTGTAAACATGAAAAATAAATATTTAGTACATGACAAATGAAAGAAAAATCATATGAAACCTAGCAAAATGATGATTATGAAACTAGCAAAAACACCCCCAAAATATATATGACGCAATATGGCAATTGTGAGCGTTTGGGGGAGGGAAGGATTGAAAGCAATAAATCATTTGCAATGTCTAGTGTGTGTGATGGGAGAAAGCAGACAGGTAGCAGCAACAGAAGCTACATAAAACTTCTATAAACAGAGACAAGCAAAGTACACAAATTATGTTCAGATTATAAAAAAGTTTATTCCCAAGTAGAAGATGATAATAATACTAACAACACATGCATACATACTTTATCGGAATAATAGTTTCCTTAAAAAGTATTGTCCCATTTAGAGCAGCTGTTCTACCCATCTGTATCTTGCGTAAAATGAATATCGGAACTTATGCTTATCCGCTTGGCTAATGAATGCTTCATACTGTATTTACTTTGCAAACAGAGCAAATCTAACAATTTACCTTGGTCTTATGAGGACTCACAGTCTTATTGCCAAAAAACATAGGCTAAAGATTTTTTTTTTTTTTTAATACAAAGTGTCAATCAACTTTAAATGTATATGCATACTTTTTTGCCGTTATTTTTTTATTACAAGATTGAAGCAGGGGGGTTTACGAAGCTGAACCTTGTTGATTCAGCTCTGGGGACTCCCCGCTTCTGTCGATAATAGGAAGCCACACCAGATATCACTGCTTCCTATTAGCCTGTGTGACATTTAAACTGCCATTATGTTAGGCACACAATTTCTCTGCTTGCAGGGATACCAGCACCGCTAATGATTTAAGTATCTCTGGAAGCAGGGGGTCCCCGGAGCTGAAATTAATAGTTCAGCTTCAGAAACCCTCTGCATCAAACTTGTAATACATTTTAGTATTTGTAAATAATTATTAGTGTAATATTACTTCTAATACCCATCCTGGTAATCTATGTAAAGAAACATCCCATTCAGTGCCAATAAATGTTTTGTTTTGATGCATAGCAACCCAAATTCTTAATTCTGCGCTAACACTATTAAGTCTTTTAGGAATAACACAGAGTTGAACGTGGTGGACGATTTTAACGCAAGTCTCCTTTTTTTGGCACAGAAACATTCTTTAGTACATACCATTCATATCTGTAGAAATTGGAGGTTAGTACATAGGCGCACACAAGCGCAATTTAAATAGTTAGACACGCACCAATTCGGCGATAGAAAAAGAAGTCTGCGACACTCAGTACATCGGTCCCCATTGTGTGTAATGGGTTAAATGGTTATGGCAGGAAATTAAGTGCTATAGTTTAGCACAGCGATCTGTGCTGCTCAATTTATACCTTTTTTTTGCCTAAAAAATCACTCCACTGAACCCCGTTACTCCAAGCGGGACCTGCACCCACTCTATTTTTATTTTTGCCATGCAAGTGGATCACGTTTCTGCTCTTAAAAAAATTTTTTTTAAAAAATATATGACTGCAGTCAACCAATAGAACGTTGCGATTTGTCTCTTCCAATGACATCAGAGCTTCCTATTGGCTGTCGGATTCAAGCTGACCCAACCTACCTGTTCAAATTTAAGCAAGTCCACAATGTGTCTGTGGGGTTACATTTTAATTCCTACAATTCTTTTTCGATAAAATAACCTGATTTCTAAAATCCTGCGATGTCATGTCCCATCGCAGCGTCTCATAAAAGGTCTGCACCTTCGCAATATAGTGAGTCATTGGACAAAGCGAGATAAAGAGCACAGGCTGATACAGTAAACACCGAAAGAATGGGTGCCTTTCTGGGTAAGGATTTGTAATGTCAGGAGACATACATTTGCTTTTCCGGTCTCTGTATATGTGTTTGGTGTTAACACCATTTAATTCCTACTGTATAACAGTGAGCTGCTGCACTTCTCTTATGACCATAAAGCTGTCGATATTAGCAACACCCGACATTATTTCCCTGATGTTGTAAAAACACTGAAAAAGGATTTACTGTAGAGCAAATATATGTAGCCAGGTCCCCCTCTGGCTGTCACCCCCCCCCCCCTCACCTTGCTGGCGATCGCGGGGGCGGTCAGGATCCTGCTTTGGGGGGTTGCCGGGGACGCGCGCGGCCGGTTGCTAGGGCCGCGATCGCGTTGCGAGGGCTCCCGGTGCTCCCGAAGCAGGGCAGCAGGGCGCCGCCATTTCCTATGTGTTCGCACGTGCGCAGTGAAGATCTCGGTGCGGTGGCCAGCAGGGAAGCTCGCGCATGCGCAAGACAAGCGCGCGAGAGGCAGCCAATCAGCAGAGGGCTCTAGAGAGGGACTACATATCCCATGAGCCTAAGGAGCTCCCCACATGACCCTAGGGAGCCAATAGGGCTACAGCATCTCCTGTCAGAGGAGATTAAATAAATTTCGCGGGCTCTGAGCACGTTAGTCAGTCAGCGTCAGGAGCAGTTAGGGGGAAGGAGGTAGGGTGCAGGAGTCAGTGACTCCCTGCACTAGGCCAGCAGCCCCCTAGGCCCCAGATAGCCCTGAGCCACCAGTAGCTTTGAGTGTTTCAGGGACAGGCCCCAGGTTAGGGACCCTGCTCTTTACTAGCCAGAGTCAGTTAGGGACCCAGCGGACGCTGCACGTCCATCCAGAGGTTTGGGCTCAGACCTCCGCTGCAGCAGCCATCCGGGTGGGATCGCCCCGGACGGTAGTTCCTGTATTCAGCAGTCCTCGGATCCTTTGTGAAGTTCCTTGGCAGGCCCGGGCACCGGAGTGCTCGGCAGGTAACCAGCAAGTGCACAAACTATAGCACCTATTCATACAGGACCTAGTGGCTGCGCAGTCACACATACATATCTCACTTGAAGGGTGGGGGACATATTGTGTGTGGTTACTTGACACGGAATGGTATCATCCGGTGGAGGTGGGAGCGTCCTGCGAGACGCAGTAGTAGTGTCTCCTCTAGAGAGGGACACCTGTTGATATATGAATAAGTACGTTTGCACTAGTAAAGTTATTGGTTGTTTTACATGCTGTGTGTGTGATATATACATATTGTCCTGTGAGAACCACTCCCCCTCTGGTGGGAGCCATCGCAGGTGGAGGCGCTGCACCGAGTACGAGGTTACTCCTATTATTATACGTGCCCCAGGTTCCCCATGGCGGAGGCTTAGGCCCCCTGTGAGCCTCACAGGCAAAGCACCACACATGGTAACATTAGGTTCCCCACGCACGCTCACTATATGCGATTGGGTGGGGGAATACCCGTTACATATATATCATCCTTTACATTAACAAGCCGAAAGGGATCTCTGGTGCTGAAAGATTTCTTGTGTAATAGCACAGTATAGTAAATATGGGCCAACATGTCTAGCTTTGTCTTAGCCAACATCAGACAGAGCTCGTACTGAACCAAAGGAATTTGTGGTTGGAAGAGTCTCCCGTTGATGTGTGCATCACATTTTTTCATTTGATCTACACATAAAAACACATTATTTACTATACATAGCCTTTCATGCTCACACCACAGCCAAAAAAAAAAAGAAAAAAAGACAATCCTTTCATTATGGCTAAATTGGTAGCTGCAAATTGGGTTTAGTCCTGATGTATTTTTATCACGCTGCAGTGGTGGGTAAACATTGTAATTTTAAGATGAACACAGCTCAGAAATCCCATCAGTACAACAAGACATTGAAAAGTATTTAAAATCTGAAGAGAAGCTGGCACAGAAATGTATGAAGTTAATTTCATTGGGCTCCTCCATCACATACAGTACTTCATTCAGGCAGCAAAATGTTTTATTTTTAAAGGTTTATTTCCATTTGGCAACATGTCCTGCAGTTGTAATGACATTTTTAATAAATCAGTTCTGTAGTAAGAAAAAATACTTTTAGCATTTTCTATTTAAAAAAAAAAAAAACAACTTTGAAAGACCAATTTTCTTGTATTCTATTTTAACAAGCATGCTTGTTCCTATAGCAACGATTTACATTTCCCATATTTAAAGATGTCGCCAAACTTTGCCGATCAATAGACGGAGAACGAATTGACCGGCAGCTATGCAGTTTTTTTAGGTAAGTAGAGATTGCCCACATTAAATTATTGAAGTTTAAAAAAAAAAAATAAAAAAAAAAAAGGGAGCCTGAAATGCAGCTTTAAATCTATTTAAAAGAAATAAAATACGTGTCCCCAGTAGTGCTGCTTTTAAACATGTCACACATTTTTTTAGGTGTTAAAACTGCAATATCTGTTGAAAATAGATTGTATTTACTCCACTCAAGGAGTTACATATTTAAACAACCAGGATGGTTGTTAGAAATCCCAGCCTGGCGATCCAAAATCAGTAATGGGGACCAATCTTCACGCTACGCAAAACCACCCTCAAACCTTAATGGGACCAGCTGTGTGGCTACACCATAACCCATCATGAAGCATACTCCACCCGACAATGAGCAGCCACGTCTTTTGTTTCAACATTGCCCCTTATTCCTTCTAGATTGCAAGCTCTCCGGAGCAGGGCCGGCATTACCTTTGTATCCGTTTGTCCTTATTTGTATGTAACAGCTTGTGTAATGAGAAAATCTCTGTATCCCCATTGTACCACGCTACGGAACATGTTGGAGCTTTACAAATAAATGAGAATATCGTTGGTCCCTTTTACGGACTTGTCACTAATAGGAGCAGGTTAACATCGAGACTATGGCCCATAATTACCAAGCAGTCTTCTGCCAGAAGAAACTTTCCAGTGGCAGAATATGTCTTATGGTAGAACCCTGCTTAGTAAATACTAGCTGTTATACCCGGCGTTGCCCGGGATTTAATGTTCTCGCTCCCCCTCTCTTTCTCCCCTGTTCACAGCAATACCCCCCCCCTTGACAGCTCCGTTACCCCCCATGTTCACAAGTCTGCTTTAAACCACCCCCCTCCCCCCCCCCCCCAAGACACTTTCCAGTGGCAGAATAGGTCTTATGGTAGAACCCTGCTTAGTAAATATGAGTCTATACCGGCAGATCCAAAACCTATAAAAGAATAGTATAAAGCAGCACGAGACAAGCATATATAGCTTTTTGTTCTTCTGGCATTCCTCTTTCAAATTAAAAACCCCTCCATCCTGCACCCCATTCATACTCTTGATGTATCTGAAAGTCTCTGCTATATCACTCCATTCGCTTTCCAATTGTACATTTCGGAGGAGGTACAAAAGGATTTTATTACAAATATTGATTTCACCTTAGAGTTCGAAAATGTACATTTGTTGTTAAGGAAATAAGACACTATACTTGAAAATAAGGTGTCTAGATAACTGTGGGCAATCTCACAACAGGCATCATAGAGCAAGAAAATGATTGACTAGCCCTGCATTCAAATGATTACGCTGCTATTATTTAGCAGAAGGATTTACAGCCTTTTTAAAAAACAAGACGCAAGAAAGTTCTGAACTGAATACTAAAGCATCGCATTTCTAACCGTGGTCTCTGCTGCTCTGCATTATTGATTTCATGTTGGGCAGAGGTCCTGTTTATCAAAGCAAGCTTTGCAATCAATAAGTTCAAACTACGCAAAGTGATACAATTTGAAAACCAGTGCGATTAGGAGATCCACAATGTAAAGATAATGGAAAAGTCGAGTCATATTAGCCAAACAACCTTTTGCACAGTACTTGCATAGCATGTCTGCGTCCAAGCTCTACAAAATACAATAGACCGCTACAGTAAGACCGTATGCACCTTTATATACAAGGCGTGAAAGTCCCCAATGGCTTTCACCCTTATCTTGGGCCACCGTAAACCACACCAACCCAGAACCACCTAACCCAGTGTTTCTAGCTTCAATGATTGCGACACTTCAATTGGTCAGCTTTATTCCTTAAAAGTAATTAGATTCTCACATTGCAGATTCAAATAGTTTTTTTTTTAACCTTCAATAAACCAGGGTGTCCTCTAGAGCTGAACCGCAGCACTTAATGCTCCTTTTTGCCAGTAGGTGCAAGGAAAAACAAAGATGGTTGTGAGGTCATCCAACTGGAAGCAGCAATGCCATCGCTAAATGACGTCACAGCTTCCTATTGGTAACCAGAGTGAAACTGACCCCAGTGGCCATATTGTTTCTCACGGACAAGAATTATTGTAAGGGAATGTCATATTTAAATACATATAACCACACCCACACACACCACACACACCACACACCCACTTGTGATGTGATTTAAATACAACAGTTGCTGGAATTCATGTGCATTCAAAGCACTGGTCCATTTCTTTGACAAATGTTGCATTGCCGGTAATACCGGTCATGAGGGTAAAAAACAGGAAAATCAAGGTGTATTGAGAACTGCACAGGAGTCAGCAGCACGACCCAACAGCTTATACAGTCATCAGGCTCGGTTTGTTCACAGCTTCTCAGAAATTATCAATTGTTAGAGGCTTTTGTAGAGATAATTAGCACAACCTTATATGTGGCATACTTTACATTTTCTATAAAATTAAAAAAAAATTAAAAATTAGAAATCAAAATTGCAAGAAACATTTGGACACAAAGTAAGTTATGGGGAGTAAAAAAAAAAAAAAATTTGACTAAAATCCCCCACTGTCACATGTCTCATTTGCAAACTGATACAGGACACTTTTCTTTCTTTCTTTCCATTGTTGAAAACTACAGAATACTGATGATGCCTACACAGTGCCGGATTAAGGGGCAAGCTGGGCAGGCACTTGTCCTTGGAGCCAACCGCAGAGGGGCGCTGAAAGCTCCGACCCCATCTTTAGATGTCCAAGTCCTGCGCAGCCTCGTCAATGTCGAGGGACATTTAAAGATGGCGCGTAGAAGTGGCGGAAGCGTGAGACGTGGCCACATGGGACATTGATGGAGCTCTGTCAATGTCCCGTGTGGTCGAGCGCTCTTGTCAATGTTCCTTTCTGCTGCAGCTACTCCAGCGCCTACCGCTCTGACACGCCATCTTTAAATGTCCTTCGACATTGACGAAGCTGCACAGGACTCTGACATTTAAAGATGGAACAGAGGTCGATGTTCGCGCACTCACCTTTTGCCGCCTCCTCTCAGCGTTCTGCGGTGACGCGTTTCCATGACAATGGGACGTCATGTTTTCATGGCAAAGCTTCGCCATGTGATGTTGGGAGGGGCGACGTGCCCGGGGGAAAGCTACTCCCTCAGTCCGGCACCACGTCTACAACATACCGATCTTGGGTGTAAATTTCCTTGGGTTCACATGGCATTAAAGCAGTAATACTAAATTTCTCTTTATTTCTTTCTTATTTGTATATGTCAAGCATGCGACTATGTATAATTCTACATTCTTACCTAAGCTGGCAATCATTTGGTGCTCTGGTTATAAATGTGTAAAAAAAAAATCCGGTGTGACCAACAATACCTGCTTTAGTCAATGTAACTCAGCAGCTACAATGTATCCTTATATTACATTATCTATTTTTACAGTTTACAGCTCAAACTGCTGGGAATATTGGCAACAAGTTATCACAAACAGGAAAGTGATGCAAGATCTTGCACTGCTGGGGAGATGTGCTAAACCCTGCTATAGAAAACAAAACTATGCTTTAAAAAAAAAAAATAACTTGTTACAAATGGCATTTAGCGTTACTAATAAAAATGCAGTACATATTATCTAATCAGAATGGATTTTTTTTCCCCACATGTTTTTCTGCTCTAACCAAGGTGTGCACAGAACATGTGACAAAGCACTGAAACCTTTATCTTGCTGTATGTAGGAATTCATCACCAATGTACCAAGCTCATCCCTGTCTTGTGACTTTTTAAATCAAACAAGTTGACATATCAAAGTCCGTATCCTTTATCAGAAAGGCCCCTGGCCAGTTAAACTGTCCTACGGTAGCTTGATTTATGACCCTTACATGACCAACACCACTTTCTGCCATGTGTCTTCTTAAACAGTTACTATTTTTATCACCCTGCAGTGACTGCGATAGCATACCTTTATTGTTCTGTATAAAGAACATTTGGGCAAAATTAGCAGCACAAAGAATTAATCACAGAAACTGGGTCAAAAATTTAGTGTTAAGATTAAAAAGGTGTGGTTCCACTTATTTGGTTTATTCGTTTTCCACAGATTGGCCATATTTTTTTTCCATATTTTGAACATTTATGACATTTTTATATACGTTCATTTTGAGAATTATGATTTTTTTTTTAAAAAGCTCTAAAAATAAGTCTTCTAGAAAATGTTTTAACTTGTCCTAATTGGCAAGTGTTCAGCATTCTTACTCAGTCAGCCTTTCGATACAAAGTAGCCCTTAACAAAAGCAGCATTTATTTTATATTGCATATTGTGCTTTTCCAGTTTATGGTTTAATATAACAACAAAGATTTAACAACAAATTTTTTTTTTTTTAAAAAAAAAAAAAAAAAAAATCAACACTTGTGAGCACATTCACGTCTCCGACAGGTCTACAAACCTGTCTTCGGCCATAATCTTTCTGTATACACTTCCACTGCAGCTAGGGATTCTGAGTAACGACATGCAAAGGAACATTGACACTCACTTATTGCTTTGTATCCATTTTAACATGGATCCCTAGACGCTTATGCCTGCCCTATTACACAACTTTTGCAGCACTGTCTGGGTGGGAAAAAAAAGGGGACAATTTATTTCTTAATAGATCAATTGATCTTTACAGCAACCCTTAACCACAGATTACTTTGCTGTAATGCACTGGTTTTAGTGCAAGAGCGTTACGGGAAGCGTCAATGAACCACTGAAATGTTCGGCCTCATTCCGAAACAGAGAGCTGCATAGCACCACCAGCCATTTATTTGGGACCTCATAATAAACCAACAGCATTTCTCTTCCCAATACATCCAATTCCACTATACGGCATGTTAATAGAGATGTACGACCAACATGAAGCGACTAAGCAGACAAAGGAGAAATCAAAAATGTTATACAAATATAACCTGAACCAAGTTGTTGCTAAAAGGATCAGAACAGCCTGATTTTGTAGTTAAGGAGTAGCCAACTCCAGTCCTCAAGGGCCACCAACAGGCCAGGTTTTAATGATACCCCTATGTCAGCAGAGGTGGCTAAGTCAATGACTTTATACATAATTAGCAAATGGGAATAACAATAATAAATACCACTCATCCTCTTACCCAAGAAAAGAGAGAAATTGGATGGGACTTGAGGAGCTGAAAAACAGTGTCTTGGTCAATATAACTATAAAATGAGTATCTTGCCCAATTAGAATTCAGAGAAAGTCGCAGTGACACGAGCTAATGACACACACACACACACACACACACACACACACACAGTGCCCCGAAGTGGTTACACTACTCACCTTTGTTTCATCCGCGTACAAAGGAATATCATGGAACGGAGAGATGTACTGCCCCTTGACGTTTTCTGCAAGAAAAATTAAATTAAAGTGTGGGCACCAATTTACACCATCCTGCTTCACTATATCAAATTAACAAACAATGGAAAGACTGCGACGCACCCGCGATGAGGATGTCATCCTCCTTATTCAACTCGCTTGTGCGTCGCAGTCTTTCCATTTTTTTTTGTTCTATCTAACCACCGCGGACAGCACACCAGAGGACAACGATCAGGCCCTGAACATAAGTAGGAATCAGGGTACATCTGACTCCGTGCAGCAGTCATCTACCTAATCCGGTGAGAGAGGTGGTGTGCGGATGTTCAGGGGGGCTATACAAAGTGCCATAAGGATACAGAAGACAACAGGGGGCGCCACTCATTCACTTTCCTGGATGCTGCATACTCTTAGTAAGATAACGCCTGCTTGGCCTCACTCATCACATTTTCTGTTACTGGATACCCCCACATTTATACTCCATACAATATTTATGGGCCTGATCATATCCTTATATATAATCACATTCAAGTTCTAAAGAGACCTCAACAGTCTCTTTTGTTGTTTGAACACTTTCGAGCCCCAGATTTTCCTATTGGACTTTCAACCTACTATATCAAATTAGCCCAATAAAAGAGCATTATATGGTTTACCCAAGGACTAAGACCTGCAAACTCGAATAATAGTAAGTAGCATCGGGCGGCAGTGATACAAGGGTTAACCTGGAGTTTATTAATTGAGCATTTTATAGGTGCCAAAGTAATAGGCAATGTTTCCTGGGTAACCGGTAAACAAGTGTGGTCCATGCAAAGCGAAGCCATGTCCCTTAATGAGTACGGCTCTGTAATTAGAAATGGAAATAGCTCTCCCTGCCAACACGTTAGCGACGGATTATGGGCTATGAAGAGCAATCGAATATGCTTTAAAATTAAATTAATTACCAGTGTTGGAAACTTGGATACAGCAACATAAAAAGTGGTCCAAGTGTGATTGCGCTGGGTATTACAGAACACCATTTCCTTTACATAGTTCTAAACAGACATTTCCACCTATTGAAAGAATAAAAGGGGTTGATTGGATACAGGGCAGGGCGGCCCTCATTTCAGAACCAGAATTTTGCTTGTCTCCACTTATGGGCATGAGGAAATGCTCCTTTTTTTATCTTGATAAATGCAGTCGTTTCTTGTGGCAATGCAATTATCTAAACCAGTGATTCCCAACCAGGGTTCCGTGGAACCCTGGGGCTCCTTGAGGCAGTCTCAGGGGTTCCACCTATGGACCACAGACCCCCTCCCCCCTTAGGGGTGGGGTTTTTTGAAATGTATTTTGTAGGGTAGATTGAGTGAGAGTGGGGTAATTGGTAGGGGCGAGTGAGAGAAGAGAGGGGGGCAGGAGGGAGTGAGGAAAAGAGGGAGTAAGAGTGAGACGCAAGGGATAAATACATGGTGGGAAGGGGGAGAGTTAGTGAGATGGATGGGAGAGAAATACATGGGTAGAGGGTGAGAAATAGAGGTGGCTCGTGAGGTGTGAAATGTTGTTACTGACCCCTGTCGAACCTAATATGTGTCAGCCAGATATGGGTTCCCCGAGATTTTTCGAAATACTTCAAGTGTTCCTCCAAACAAAAAAGGGTTGGAAATCACTTATCCAAACTGACGATCGATCTGTTCTCTCATGCAATGTGATTCCCAGGAGCGTGGGAATTGTAGGTTTGTTTTCAGTACATGCACTATGGATGCCTATTCCAAAAGAAGAAGTGGTGTGGCTTCCTAAATGGTTGCCCAAGGACACTTAATATATTAAAAATCATTAAAAGGGGCATACAGAGTGTTTGTGGGGGGGGGGGGGGGAGGGGGAGAAATGCAGTAAGTCTTATCTAATACTACACAACAGATTTATAAAAAACAAACAAAACAAAAACAAGCAGGATTTGGAATAAAATACTGCCTTAAGTGCAGGGCCATAACTTCTGTATGACGCACCCTGTCCGACTATCAAAAATCATGTTTGCTTTAATTTTCCTTAACTAGTTTGATAACCGTGGCTACAGCAATAAGAGTGGGAAATGTGTGCATACACACACTTTTTATCCCACTAACTGGGTTTAAACTGCACTGTAGCTCACACACAGCACATATACTGCTCCTAATGTTAACCCTTGGCTATAGGCCAGTGTTTTTCAACCGGGGTTCCTAGGAATACTTGCATTCCCCTAGACGGTTCCCTGCAATTTTCAGGTCCTTTGAAGATTTTACCAAATACAGAAGTATTTACAATGCATCTGATCTCGGACGCGCTATTAGAGAGGGTTGGGGTTCCTCAGAATGTCACAAAATAATTCTAGGGTTCAGATTCTTTGATGAGAGATAGAGATAGATAGATAGAGAGAGAGAGAAAGAAGTCAACCCTAGCAAGAGAAGAC
Source organism: Ascaphus truei (assembly GCF_040206685.1). Classification (NCBI taxonomy): domain Eukaryota; kingdom Metazoa; phylum Chordata; class Amphibia; order Anura; family Ascaphidae; genus Ascaphus; species Ascaphus truei. The sequence continues at coordinate 21,955,784 of NC_134490.1, read as the reverse complement.
AAAGGACAGCACTTAAGGATAAATGGCAACACAAAAACCCGTATTCAGATGGTACAGCACAAACAAGACCAACGTTTCGGTCCTTGTAGGACCTTCCTCAGGGCAGCACTACACTGAGGAAGGTCCTACAAGGACCGAAACGTTGGTCTTGTTTGTGCTGTACCATCTGAATACAGGTTTTTTTGTTGCCATTTATCCTTGAGTGCTGTCCTTTGTCTTCTCTTGCTAGGGTTGACTTCTTTCTGTTTATTTCTACAGGACAGGCACCATACCATTTCACTTTGATGGGATTGCTCTGTTTTAATTAATTAATTACATACATACATACTATATCAAAGAATCTGGAGCACTCACAAATTCAAAAAATACAATTTAATGAAGTAACTGACGAAGTTGAGACATTAGGGAGTCTGACGTAACAGCATTAGGGTCAAAGCAGCCATTTTGTTTGACTATTTTAGTCCGCCATCTTGTCTTGTCTTTGTGAGTTTTAATGTCATCATTCTATGTGAAGAAATCTGTGTGAAAGAGAGAATGGAATGTTTTCGCTCCTAGCTGACTTTATTGATCTTTCCTCATCCAATCAGCGTCAAATTGAAAGTGTAAACAGGCCAGAAGTTATGAGAAAGCCTCGTTAGTAGTCTAAGATAAGCTCAGTTTCTCATACAATGTGCCAAGTGGCAGAACTGACATCACATTTAACCCCATAATGATTTTTAGCTTACATCAGTATTATTACAAAATGACATCAGCTTTAGTATTATATATTACAAAATGAGGTAATATTTAGTGACGTGCAAGCCCCCCCATAAAGGGTGGAGCTTTAGGTTTTAGGGTATAAATATATGGCATACCGTGTTATCTGGGAGAGAGCTTTCTGTTTTGAAGCTGTCTCCACTGTGTGCACTCTGAATAAACTCATTTGATAACTGAATCTTTGATGTAGAAGAAAAAAAGAGAAATACCAGCGCCAAAAAATTAAATTAAATGTCAATTATATGAAGTCCAAACCATACAATGTGAAGTCCAATTGTAGTCCTTGAATGAACAGATATTATGCAAGTGAACTGTTGATTCTCATCAAGAAGCAGTGCAATATGTGAAAGAAAAAGAAAAGAAACAGATTATGGTGCAGTATGCCAATCAATGCAGACTTCAAAACATATACCCAGTATCCAGCATTAGTTGTTAATAAATAGCTTTTTATTTTAGTTTATAGCCTGGCTTGTGTGGTCGATAGTCTGTCATGTTTGTTTTGTGTTGTTAGTCTATATGTTTTGAAGTCTGCATTGATTGGCATACTGCACCATAATCTGTTTCTTTTCTTTTTCTTTCACATATTGCACTGCTTCTTGATGAGAATCAACAGTTCACTTGCATAATATCTGTTCATTCAAGGACTACAATTGGACTTCACATTGTATGGTTTGGACTTCATATAATGGACATTTAATTTAATTTTTTGGCGCCGGTAATTCTCTTTTTTTCTTATGCATTTTTGACTGACTGTACTGTCAGTATTTGTCCGGCTGCCAGTGTTGTTATATTTTATATTCCACCTTTTTCCTATTAGGGGTTATTTTATGACTGTTTGAAGCGCTGTTTTGCACCGTCTTTTTTGTTATTGAATCTTTGTTGTAACATTTTTACAGCTTTTACATAACACAGGCATCAGGGGGTAATCACAGAAAAAAGAAGCAACGTTTCGTACCTTACGGTCCCTGGGGGAGCTTGAGAAAGGACCGTAAGGTCCAAAACGTTGCTTCTTTTTTCTGAGATTACCCCCTGATGCCTGTGTTACTTCATTAAATTGTATTTTTGGAATTTGTGAGTGCTCCAGATTCTTTGATATTGGGTATTTATCTATTTATTGTTGCTGGATGGTGATCCTGGATGCAATGTGAGCACCACGACTGATCAGATAAGTTTTTTCCTTTTACTTTTTCCCATTGAGTGCCCTGAACATTCTTGCTATAGATATAGATATAAAGAGGTTCAAAACCACTGCTAAGCAACAGTGGTGATTACAAATTCCCCCAAAATAGTTTGCAATGAATAACTGCGATTTATATTTAGCCAAAAAACTTAAGAGATGACCGCACACCAACACTGATTTTCACCACAGCACTGAATATTCTTTGAAAGGTCAATCAGCAAGTAGTTATTTATAGTTATAAATCCTATCAAGAGTTTAAACAGCAGATCGTGTTCTAGCTTATCCACAAAGCTAAATTAGATGCAAAAACACAGGCCAGTGTTTCTCATTAGCATACGCATAGCATTATTGTAGAGCAACATTGTGTTGACTTTTAATGGGGTGAAGTGGGAGAGGGACATTTGACAATTGAATTTGGATATACTTTGCATATTGAATTTAATTAAGCATATTTTTCAGCACTCGGGTATACTGTAACCAGAGTTTGTTCACACGCAGCTCTCCACGTGCTGTATACACGAATGCTTGGGGGGGGGGGGGGGGGGGTATACAAGTCACTAGGTACTTTATTAAAATTCTCTCTCCCTGTCGAAATGGCAAGAGTAGATTTGGTAAAACATGTAGCAATAAAGTTCCTGGAGACTTCTACAAGAACACAGATAACACGGCATAGATGAACAAGAAATGATAAAAGTATGTAACATGCATCTCATCAGAAGATTACGCAAAAGCAATAAAATCTGTGAACAATGGGAAAATACCAGAGTAAAAAATTTTGCGAGCAAAATTTAAAGACATTCAAATTTGAAGCTCATCACTAGAAACTAATTTTAAAGTTAGACAAATGCCCAAGTCAATTCACTTTTCTATAGATCCGGGTATGTTGCTAATTAGGAGTAAGGGGTTTGATTTCATGCCAGAGAGAAGGTTTGGACAAGAACTGCTGCTTTAAACTTCATCCCTTTTACTTCAGTCTTGACCCTAATACACTCTCTTGCAAGTTATAAAATAAGCAGCAGGGATTTGAACAAACTTCTCTCACCTAGACCGCGTGATGCAATATGCATACAAAGCCAGGGTGCTGATTTATTCAATTAATTTTCACAAGCAAACAGTGATCTGAAAAAAATATTTGCCCGCTAAAAACAGTCTACTAATTTGAATGTATTGCATCCACAAGGATGGACACTACCTAGACCTGGTTTTCACTAAAAACTTCTCTCTCTCTGACTTCTCCATTTCCCCTTTTCCTCTCTCTGACCATCACATCTCATTTTCTCTCTCTCGCTTCTCTCCATCTCCATCTCGCCCTCGTTTTTGCAGAAACCTGCGCTCTATTAACCTACCAGCTCTTGATTCCACTTTACGCTCCTCCCTCTCCTCTCTCAGTTCTGCTTCAGACCCTGACAACCTGGTCAGGAACTACAACTCTGCCTTATCTTCCTCTCTTGATCTTCATGCCCCGCTTTCTCTCTGCCGTCCTCGCCCTTCTAACCCCAGACCCTGGCTAAACTCCCACACACGCATGCTGCGTTCCTCCACTCGTTCCTCTGAACGCCTCTGGAGGAAATCTCAAACGCTCGCAGACTTCATTCACTACAAATTTATGCTATCCTGTTTCAACTCTGCCCTCTCTCAGGCTAAACAAACCTACTTTTCATCACTAATCAACACACACAATTCTAACCCACGCCGTCTCTTTTCTGTCTTTGACTCTCTACTCAGACCACCCTCAGCTGCCTCCTCTTCTTCCTCCATCTCACCTCAGGACTTTGCTGACTTTTTTAAGGAAAAGGTGGAGTCCATACGGCAGAACATCCCATCTGTTACCTCCTCCCATCCCACAATGCTTCCCAACTCTCCTCCTGCCTTTCTTGACTCTTTTTTCCGCTATCTCGGAGGAGGATGTATCACTGCTGATCTCCTCTTCTCCCTCTACCACTTGCCCTCTTGATCCCATTCCCTCCCATCTCCTAAAACCTCTTGCTCCTTCTATAATCCCTATGCTCACACAGATCTTTAACTCTTCCCTCTACTCTGGTACCTTTCCATCATCCTTCAAGCATGCAACCGTTATACCATTACTCAAAAACAGCAAGCTTGACCCTCCTAACTATCGACCTGTCTCCCTCCTGCCTTTTGCCTCCAAACTCCTTGAACGTCTTGTATTCTCTTGATTGCTACACTTTCTCAACACCTATTCTGTCCTAGACCCTCTACAATCTGGCTTCCGAACTGCTCACTCTACTGAAACAGCCCTCACTAAAATAACTGACGACCTCCACTCTGCCAAAGACAGAGGTCATTACACTCTGCTCATATTACTCGACCTCTCGGCAGCATTCGACACCGTGGACCACCCTCTTCTCCTTCACATTCTCCATACTCTTGGTATTCGGAACAAAGCTTTATCCTGGATCTCCTCTTACCTCTCCCATCGTACCTTTAGTGTCTCTTTTGCTAACACCTCCTCCTCCTCTATTGATCTCTCTGTGGGGGTACCCCAGGGCTCTGTCCTGGGACCCCTTCTCTTTTCTCTCTACACACTCTCTCTAGGTGACCTAATCACATCTTTTGGGTTTAAATATCACCTCTATGCTGACGACACACAAATTTACCTTTCAACCCCTGACCTTACACCTGCTATACAGACCAAAGTTTCTGAATGCCTCTCTGGAATATCATCCTGGATGGCTATCCGCAGACTGAAACTTAACATGGCAAAAACAGAGCTCCTTATACTTCCTCCCAAACCTGGCCCTACTACCTCCTTCCACATTGCTATTAGAAATACGATCATTCACCCAGTAGCCCAAGCACGCTGCCTAGGGGTTACACTTGATTCCTCTCTCTCATTCTCCTCTCATATTCAAAACGTTTCTAAAACTTGTCGCTTTTTCCTCCGCAATATCACAAAGATACGCCCTTTCCTCTGTTACTCAACTGCTAAAACTCTGACTCAGGCCCTCATTCTCTCACGTCTCGATTACTGTAACCTCCTGCTGTCCGGCCTTCCTACCTCTCACCTGTCTCCCCTACAATCTATCCTAAACGCTGCTGCCAGAATCACTCTACTCTTTCCTAGATCTGTCTCAGCATCTCCCCTCATGAAATCCCTCTCCTGGCTTCCGATTAAATCACGTATCTCACACTCAATTCTCCTGCTCACTTTTAAAGCTTTACATTCTTCTGCCCCTCCTTACATCTCAGGCCTAATTTCTCGCTATGCACCATCCCGACTCTTGCGTTCTTCTCAAGGATGTCTTCTTTCTGCCCCCTTTGTATCTAAAGCTCTCTCCCGCCTTAAACCTTTCTCACTTTCTGCCCCACACCTCTGGAATGCCCTTCCCCTCAATACCCGACTAGCCCCCTCGCTATCCACCTTTAAGACTCACCTGAAGACACATCTGCTTAAAGAAGCATATGAGTAGCACTGGATAATCATGGACACATGACACATAAAGCTTGGCCCCTGCAGACGCACTTACTAGTATTCCCTCCTACTGTCTCTGTACGTTCTCCCTACCTACCAATTAAATTGTAAGCTCCTCGGAGCAGGGACTCCTTCCTTAATGTTACTTTTACAGTATGTCTGAAGCACTTATTCCCATGATCTGTTATTTATTATTTATATGATATGTATTACTACTGTGAAGCGCTATGTACATTTATGGCGCTATATAAATAAAGACATACAATACAATACAACATATCACAAAAGCATTGGAAAATTCAGCAATTAGGGATATTATATATTTGCAGAGCTAGTGAAATCCCACAATTGTGCAAATAATACTTTTAAACATCTGTGCGCACGTTTCCAACACTTGAGTCACAACTCACTTTGTCTTTAATTGTACATAGTTATGAACAAACCAAACTCTGTCCCCTCCCTAAATAAGTATTTTATTCAACTTTATCCTCCAGAATTATACTCAACATATTACAAGAGGTAAGTGAAATAAGGTGCAAGGTTAAAATGGTGAGGGGGGCAAGGATAATTGATGCAAATATAGAGCTTCTCATTATCAATTGACAACCCTGCCTTCACGTGGCGCCCCCTTGGGTATATCCAGCTAAACAACTTCCAGGGATCTTTTTAAAGTGAAGTTTTCCGTGGAAGTTGCCTATACCCATCCGTGGGTGGAGAGGCAGAATGTAAGCAAGTAAACTGGTGACAAGTAAGGCCTCAGCCAGGTAGGAAATGGGCGCGCTGGTGCTCGTGCTCTGCGCAATGCTCGGCCGGGCGATTCGTGGCCGACTAGGTGCGCGCTTCTGGTTCGCCCTCTTTGGGTGAAGCACTCACGTGACGCGCTTGCGAGCAGCAAATTCAAATTTGCTTGCTCGGCAAGCAGCTAAGCGCCGAGCAGGCGCGCCCACCCGCTCACGCTGGCCACACACATTGTCGCAATGTGTCTCATCGTGGCGAGCGTGAGCGCGCCCGCCCAGCGCCACCCTGGACGAGGCCTTAATAACAAACAAATGCTTTCTTGTGCAATATATAATTAAGATCAGGTGCAGCTCTTACAAGAGGGGCTGTTTAATGACAATTAGTATTTCAGTTAAAATTACAAGCACTTCAGACTGAACTATGACAGTTATACACTTCTAAACGTCTTGCGATTGCCTATTACTGAGGGGAGGAGTGGCTCAGTGAGTAAAGACACTGACGGGCACAGAGTTTGATGCAGGGGAACCTAGTCGGCTCCTTGTGACCTTGGGCAGGTCACTTTATCTCGGGCATAAAAAAAACCATAGATTGTAAGCTCCCAGGGACCTGTGCCTGCAAAATGTCTCTGTAAAGCGCTACGTAAAACCAGCAGCGCTATACAATAACATATTATTATTATTTGAAATGCAAAATGGTAAATAAGAAACCAGACAAAAGGCTATATAAAGACATCAGGCCCTAAAATGTCATATTGCTGTAGATTGATATAGTGCATGCTGTGAAGATGGAAAATCATAGTGATATGCAAACACTGATTTAGTTATTGCAAACTGTTGGAATTCAAGCGAAGTAACAATGTTTCAAAAAGGTCAGGGATTGCTATAATTCTGCAATGTCCATGTCTCTAAAAACAGAAGAGAAGCGGTTAGCCACACACTGCTATACATTATCATTTAAGCAATGCTGCTGGAACCCATGGCCCCTTCTCTCAAGCAAGGCAGGGGCCTGGAAATGTTTCTGAAATTATTATGATGTATAGTAGTGTGTGACTAACCTCTTTTCTGTTTTTTTTTGTGTGCGAGTATTAAAACTTTTAGAATTTGTGCAACATACAAGTGAGGTTTTTCCCCAATTTATCTTTACATTTGTAGCAGAGTGTACGTCCAACTATGCATTTTTGTATTGTTACTGCAGGGGTGCTCAACTCCAGCCCCCTCAACAGGTCACGTTTTAAGGATAACCCAGCTACAGCACATGTGGCTCAATCAGTGGCTCACTCAAAGACTGAGCCACTGATTGAGCCACCTGTGCTGAAGCAGGGATATCCTTAAAACCTGACCTGTTGGGGGGGGGGGGGAGCTTGGAGTTGAGCACCCCTGTGTTACTGTACTATGTTGATGTCTGTATTGAGAGCTTGCTGGGTATCTGTGTGTTTGTTTGTATTGAACCTGGCACTTCTAAAAGTTCTAAAGAATACGTGTGTGGGTGAGTGAAGTTCTAAATTCCTCTTATTGTGAAGGCACAGCCTCAGTGACACTGCAAAATATAGTATGACTTGAGGAATGCAGATTAAGCAACATACATCATATTGATGGCATATACAGGCAGATCTTCTATAAGGGGCCATGCCAAATGCACATGATCTCTATGCAGAAGAATAACTTGACTGCCCCAATCACTCTATCTACAACTCTGCTCTCTCCCCAACTACCTCCATTCACCTACTTCTAGACTATAAAAAGACTTCTTACATACAGCAGGAAGAGAAATTGAAAAAAGTTACTGCTTTGCCCAATTACTGTAGGTGCATTGTTTACATCAGTGGTGCTCAACTCCAGTCCTCAACCCCCCCCCCCCCCCCCAAAGGTCAGGTTTTAAGGATATTCTCAGTTGAAGCTGGGATATCCTGAAAACCTGACCTGTTGGGGGCAGAATAAAGATCTAGCAGGATATACCAGCTCTTATTTACTTACTATACATAAGACAATTATTTAAACCAGCCCCCAAAATAGTTCTGTCCAATTGACCTCTGTCCTTGTCAAGATCCCATACAGCGGTATCCCTCCCTTGGTCCCTATCAGGATCCCATACAACCCCCTTTTCCCCCTGGTCCCTATTAGAATCCCATAGAACCCCCTTCATCAACTGGTCCCCATTAAGATTCCATTCATCCCTCTCCATCCTCTGGTCTCTATTAGGATCCCATATAACCCTCTTCATCCCCTGGTCTCTATTAGGATCCCATATAACCCTCTTCATCCCCTGGTCCCTGTTAAGATCCCACATAATCCTCTTCGTCCCTTGAACCCTCATATAGGCCCTCTCCACCTTACTGACCCCACACAATCCATACCAGGACCCATCCTCCGCCCTCTGACACAGGCCCTCCTCAGCACGCACTACACCAGCTGCTCACTCACTGAAGAAGAGCCGGTACTCCAGGCTGTTGGCCGAAGCCCTCTGCTCCACGCTGTAGGCCATGCTGCTAGAAGGTCCTGCTGGTCTCTGGCTATGTGCGCTCGTGCAGCGGCTCCGGGAGAAGCAGTGACAGCTGGGCGCGCTGACTGCAGGAGTGAGGACAGGCCAACTGGGGCAGCACTACCACACACCGCCGGCCTCGGCCTCCTATTGGCTGAACGGGGCAGGGAGCGAGGTCAAGTGACGCACCTCTGTCGCGTAGTTAGGACACGCCCCTTCCCCAAGTCCTTCAGCCAATAGCAGCGCGTACCTGCGCGTTCAATGAATGAAAGGGAGTGACGTGCTCGCACAGTCTCTGCACGCTGGAGCTCGGAGCCCCGCCCACTCGCTGACGTCACTGTTAGAGGGAGCGCCACGTGGACCCTGCACTTGATCACTTCCCTGTAGTGACAGTGGGACAGGCTATTGTTACTACTGTAATGCGTTGCAGCATATGGACATGGGATTTATCATTGCATTGAATTCATACCTGCAAACTAACACCGAGTGATCAGTGTGACAATAATCCAGTGAAGGGTTTGGTTTCCCTTGTGCTGGGTTGATTATAACATTTGTATAATAGAGCAGGGGTGCTCAACTCCAGTCCTCAAGCCACCCCAACAAGCCAAGTTTTCAGGATATCCCTGCTTAAGCACAAGTGGCTCAGTCTTTGACTGAGCCACCTTTTGCTGAAGCTGGGATATCTTGAAAACCTGACCTGGTGGGGAGGTGAGGATGAGTTGAGCACCCCTGTAATAGAGTAAGATCTGAAAAGAGGCTGGTCTGGAATCCAAAGGGACCAGAACAGAAAATATTTAGGTGTAAAAGGGCCACAAGTTAATGCAAGTTAATTTTAGATACCTGTGAATACTCTTGAAAATATAAAAAAATGTTTGTTCCTCAGATTCAATGCTGGTTCATAAGCGCTGAAAATACCATAAGATCTTGTGTGACAATACAGATTCCAACACAGGTGTCTTGCAGTTCCAATGTTTATTCCTGAGGCATTATTTAATCCCAAACTTCAGTTAGTTACAGGCAATACTTTATGTTACAGGTTATAGATGGAGAGCAGTTTTCAATCCAGGTGCAAATATTTTTACTGAGTCCAATTTACTTTTATTTTGTACACTAATCTCTTGTGTGGCACCGTATCAAAAGCCTTTGCAAGGCTAAGGCTAGGTCCCCAGTGGCTGCTGCGGCACGCGATACCGCGTTCGCACTGCACACAAGGCACAGCCCTCTATGGGGTAGGCCCCAGTCAGTTTGTGTGTGCGTGCACGACCGCCTTGACCAAAAGACAAGATTTTTGGCGCGGCGGCTGAGCATTGGCCATGTCACGGCGGCGGTTCAGCCAATGAGGGTGAACCAGCGGTGTGACATGGCCGCACCCCTTGCCACGCCCCCCAGTCGCGAGTGATCTGAAGTCCATCAGATCTCTCAGCTGGAGGTGGAGGACGCCGGGAGGTGCTCCGTCGCGCACCCTGGGGCCTTGCCTTAGTAGACCATTGCAACTGCAATTACCCTGGTCTAAATTCCTACTTGTCTCCTTAAAGAAACTAGTAAGGTTAGTTTGGCACAACATATCCTTCATAAATCCATGCTGACCATTACTAATAATTGTGTTATCCATTAGGTAATCCTGAATATTATCTCGTACTATACCTACAAGTAGCTTCCCACTATTGATGTCAGGCTTACAGGTCTGTAATTCCCTGGTTGTGATGTAGCATCCTTTTTTAAATATAAGCACCAAGTCTGCTTTACGCCAATCTTGTGGTACTGAGCCTGTGGAAATGGAGTTCTTGATTATTAAATTAATGGTTTGGCTATTCCTGAACTTGGCTCCTTAAGAACTCTTAGGTACATGCCATCGGGGCCAGGTGCCTTATTTAATTTTATCAAGCCGCCTATGCGCTTCTTCAGTTAACCAATTGTTCGTTAATATAGAGGTTGTGGCTTCCTCTGGTGGCCCTATTTTTGCAATTGATTCCTCCCTGGTAAATACAGAGGCAAATAATTTGATTTAATACCTCTGCTTTATCCTTGGCTCCAATATTTTGCCTGCCCATCTCACACTGAAGGGGTCCTATATTTTCTTTTTTTTTTAATCTTTTTGTTATAAAGGTACTTAAATAACTTGTTAGGGTTGATCTTATTTTTGATTGCAATCCTTTACTCATTTTTAATTTTTGCTAATTTGATTGCCCGTTGCAACCTTTGTTTCATTCCTTATAATTCTGGTACGATGCCTCTGTTCCTTCTGATTTGAAGGAGAGTGCATGGTAATGAAGGAGCACAGCCAAAATCCACAGGTTAAAAATAAAATGTTCCAAAGTAACTAGTTATGGAGGAAAGTAGTGTTGTTATTTATTCTGGTTGTCACTCTACCAGATTCAAAATTAGTGAGATTTGGAAATTCTGGAACAGAACTTTACATTGAAAGCAGCATTACTACATTCACCCCCGTTTTTTTCCTTATTATTTGTATATGTAAAGCATGTGAAAATGTATGATTCTACATTCTTACCTAAGCTGGCAACCGTTTATTAATCTGTAAAAAAAAAAAAAAAAAATCTTTATTGTGTGCCTAACATAATGGCCACCTTTCAGTTTCAATCAATCCTTCAGTTACTGTAACTCAGCAGATACAATGTATCCTGATATTACTAAGGTAATATTGACTATTGTTACAGTTTGCAGCTCAAACTGCTGGAACATTGGCAACAAATGATCACAAACAAAAGTGTTACAAAGATCTTGCATTGCTGAGGAGGTGGGCTAAAGCCTGCCATAGAAATGAAAGGATGCTCAGTATATTAAAATTAATTAATAATTAAATTAAAAAAATACAGTCACTATTATCTAATACTATGATATTATGGCTGTGTAACATCAAAGTGTAACATTTAAGTGTGTAGCAGAGTTAATCTTGGAGTTGAAATTGGAGGTGAAGATTGAGGAGGAACTGAACTCTAAACAACAACTTTACAACTTTGAGAACTTTACTTTCTAAAAGCTGTGATTATTTGTACTCTTCCTATCCTCCAATAACTGGCCAGTCTCTCCTCCTGTATCTCACTATGCCCTCCTTATTGCATTTTCTGTTTACTGTTTCCTCACTCTTTTGTGAACATTTCTGTTCTCTCCAACTTCCCCACTCCCCACTGCACCATTATTTATACACCTCTCTCCCAACAACTTCTTTACCCTTAAATAAAAAACACCCACACAAATCCTCTATTCACACCCTCTATCTACTCCTTCCTGCTGCTGGGGATCTCCCCTAAGCCTGAACCCAGACATACACACCTGATCTTACCCACGCCTCCCTGCCATCTCTTCCCCTGTAAATGGTGTTAGCCTTCTGATTTAACACTGACTAACCTTAAAACATGCCCCACAAATCAAGCATTCCAAAAGCCTGCACTCATGGCTACTGTCACAGTCACTTATACCACCCATTGTGGCCAAGCACACCCATCTACAGCACTTATTCCCTCACTGCTCTCTCTGTATGTTTCCCCACAAACCTCTTAGATTGTAAGCTCTTCGGGGCAGGGATTTCCTTTCCTATTGTCTGATTTTTGCTGCACTTATTGTATTATAATTCCCTGTACTGTATTCTTTGTGAAGCGCTGAGTACACTTTTGGCGCTATATAAATAAAGACATACAATACAATACTACAGAACTGATTAAAAAAAACAAACATATAAGGGCTTGTACATAGTAGGTACGCGCGACCGAACGTGCGTTGTCATGCGCGCCTGCAGCTCAGGCGATCCATGGCCTGTGTGGTCTGGAGGAGGAAATGCGACCAAGAGCAGCTCCAATTCAATGTTTGGGGGCGTGGCCGTGACATCACGTGAGCGGTTCGCCCTCATTGGCTGAACCGCGGACGTGACCCGGCCGTTGCGAGGCAAAATCAAAAGATTCCGTCTTGCAAAAAATTGGTTGCGCACTCTGTGGCCGTGCGCATTGCCTTACAGGCTTTTTTGTGCGGCGCGTGCGAATCAGTAAGACCCCCCTTGATGTTTATGAAAGCACTGATGTTAATAAATAAAATAAGCAACACCGACTCCAAATTAGTGCGAGTCACCGTAAATCAGTGAGGGCTGACAGGGTACCCTGTTTGAGAAACACGAATATAACAACTTCTTCGCCTTCTATCTAAATCAGTGGTAGGCAAGATGACATACTATCAGTGCATTATATATATTGTGACATAGTCCAAAGATGTTAGGCAGCTTTCTGCCCCATTTTAGGTCAGAAAGTGCAGGAATAGTTAAAAATGATCCGTTCCACAGCTTCCCATTAACTCAGGCAGCTGGATGGAAAATCCAGACCACAGATTACAATGGGTCTAGTTCTCCCTCACCTGCTCTTCTAATCACATGCACAGGTATTTAGAGCAGAGAGGTTTTGCATTTCACTCTCTCTCCTTAGAGCCCGGAGGCTGGGGGTATCGCTGCTCCCCGGAATCCAGTTTGGGGTGGACGGCCCCTCCAAGTATCGCAGTACCAGAGGATTTGCCTGGACACTTGGGACCGAGTTCCCACCACGAACAGATAAGACAAAACAAATGGTTATTGCTGTTGCTAAAAGACTGTGCTGTATCTAGTGACCCTAAATGAGAGAGCATTGTTTTAAGCTGGGGAACCAGGTTAGTTGGCCAGCAGCTGTTAGAGAGACTGATTCTGATGTGTAGTTAGATCCCTGAAAGGGATAGGATTTTGTTTATATGATTTTGGTTTTATTTCTTAAAAATAACAGTGTGGGAAATACTGTAACACTGAAATGAGTGAACTGCTGAATGAAAGTATCTGAGTACCTCTAATCTACACTTGTTAAAGCTGCAGTACCTTACTTGGATGAAAATAAAGCAGGCAGAAGCCTGAGTTAAGCAGCATAATACTTTGCATGATCCTGTTTTTTGTATAAATAACCCTAGAAGACTGTGTCGGGAAGAACCCAGACAGACGTCAGCACTACAAAAGAGGGGCGTTTGTCATATATATATATATATATATATATATATATATATACAGTGTTCGACAAACCTATACATTTGCACGCCCCGGGCGAGTGGATTTAACATTGTGGCGAGCTCCTATTGGCCCAAGCAGCACACGTGTGGTACTAGGTGGCGAGTAGATTTTTTGGTGATTTGTCGACCACTGTATATATATATATATATACAGTGGTTGACAAATCACCAAAAAATCTACTCGCCACATAGTACCAAACGTGTGCTGCTTGGGCCAATATTTACTCGCCCGGGGGTTAAATCCACTCGCCCGGGGCGAGCAAATGTATAGGTTTGTCGAACACTATATATATATATATATATATATATATATATATATATATATATATATATATATATATATATATATATATTATACACGCTTACAGCCATGGGTAGGAATTTGTGCCGCTCTGGTCAGTTGCTTAATTCCAATTTGCTGGTGAATACTATCCCGCTCCCCTTCTAAGGCCTCGGCCATGGTTCCTGATTGCGGGCGGAGGCGCGCTGAGGCTGAGGGAAAGCGGGTGCTTTCCCTGGCCTTAGACAGCGCACCGTCCGTGGGCGTGTCGGGGGGGTGTTGGTGGGCGGGCCAGTGACGTCACGGAGCTGGTTCGCCCTCATTGGGCGAACCGCTCACGTGACCAGCCCTGCGCTCCGGCAAGCGGTAAAAAATTTAAATTTTCCTAAGACCTACGCTTCCGCGCGCTTGCGGAAGCATAGGCGAGCCCCTACTAAAGCCGCTCTCATTGCAGCTGTAGAGGCTCAGTGCCGAGCGGAAGCGCGCCTCCGCCCGCAAGCACTAAACATGGATGCGGCTTTACACAGGGAACTAGTGCATACTCAGGAGACGAGCAGAGCAGTAGATATCAGAGCGCTTTAATCAAGTTGCTGAGGGAGCGGGGAGAAGCTTTGACCTGCGGCAGAAACATCTTTGCTCCCTCTGCACTGGGGCCAGAGGGAGAGCAGGCTGCTGGGGCGGGCAGAGGTTGGGGGCCGCAGGTCGCCTGTTACTCACCAATGATTCCTATACTACAGATTTACCCCACTCCAGGTCTACTACCCTTATTCTGAGCACAGTGCATTGTTAAAGTTCTCTTCTGCTAAACCAGGGGTGCTCAACTCCAGTCCTCAAGCCCCCGTCCCCCAACAGGTCAGGGTTTCAGGATATCCCAGCTTCAGCATAGGTGGTTCAGTCGGAGACTGAGCCTCTGATTGAGCCACCTGTGCTGAAGCAGGGACTGATTGAGGCACTTGTGCTGAAGCAGGGATATCCTGAAAACCTGACTTGTTGGGGGTTTTGAGGACTGGAGTTGAGCACCCCTGTGCTAAACTACTGTTGTATGCTCGGCCCCCTAAACTGAATGTGGCAGTGAGCCTAAAATGTCAGGGAGACCCCAGTTGAAACGTAAATGGAAATAAATATAGAGCTCAGCAGTGAAGATTTTCTGTTTCTAAACTATTATTTCTGCGTTCCTTAGCTTGTTATTATGGTGAGAAACCATGGGTGTTCCAAACATTCTGCAAAAGCAGCGATTACTGCCGTGCTTTGATAAAAACTATTTTCTAAAGTACTTAAATGATGCCAGTTCTTTTTAGTCTAAACCACATACCAATATATGCACAATACCTTATATTTACACGTTTTTTATTCCAAAGGAGAAAGTCAGCTTGACTTCCACAATAGTTAATGAGCTTCAGATGTGAAATGGGCCATACAAATATTATTTTTATGGTGTGTTTTATAATTTGACTGCAAATGTTAGGCACATTTTTAGATACATGTGCAGTAGTGTATTGAGGTATATGGGTAACCTGTTTTATATTTAGAAATTATAAATACAGCTCAACCCCCTTATAACGCTATGCTCGGGGTCCAAAGAGTCACATCGCGATACAAGCGGATCGCGTTAGAAATAATGTACAATTGTATGCATTGTGCAATAAAGTATTTAAGATACCAATAATCGTGTTGTAAAGTATTCATAAATATGAAAATTGGGAGCCACGTTTGCATCGCGTTATAAGCGGATTCGTGTTGTAACGGATCGCGTTATAACAGGGTTGAGCTGTATATGTATATATGCATATTTTTGGGATGTAGCTGTTAGAGCAGTTCTTTTTGTTGTCCTGGACATATATATATATTTCTATGTAAAAAGTGCTCAGAAAAAAAATATTGTGGGGACAGCTATTGATACTTATCAGAACCTTATAGGAATACTAGCCATTTTATCCTTTAAAGCAGAAATCCTGTCTGCCCTTTTTTTTTTTAACAGTATTGGACTGGTGGGGGCTGGGTCTGAACTGTCACAATGTCCACTAAACCGCATGCTAGAAGAACCCTGCAATGGATGGCATTGTGGCATCCTATTGGGGTTTTGTTAAATCAGTAAATAATAGAAAGGACCAGCACATGAGTCCTTTCATCTTGACACATTATCTTAATAATTGATTATCCTTTTATTTTTCTCTGTCTATTGTACTTTTTTTTGTATATATCTTCTTAATTTTCTTTCCACTTTGTTTATACTGTGTTACACTCTCTCTAATCTCTCCAGTACATTGTTTATGCTGTTTATTTCTATTAATAATATTGTTTTCTTTTACTTTAGCCCCTTTATTTCATTATTTCCTCTCCTGCTGTACTGTCTGTCTTCTTCTGCCTGAAACATCATTCTCCTAGCTGTCTTGTTAAAGAGGAAATCCACGCTAGTGATTTTTTTTAAACATAGATTGAAGCAGGTGGTTTCCGAAGCTGAACCCCATTAATTTCAGCTCCGGGACCCCCTGCTTCTTGAGGTACTCCGCTCTGTAGGGGGTACCAGTAGCCACTCGGCTAGCAGGGATCACGTAATTATTTATTTATAAAATGTTTTACCAGGAAGTAATACATTGAGAGTTACCTCTCGTTTTCAAGTATGTCCTGGGCACAGAGTTATGAACAATACATAGTTACATTAAATGAACAGAGGTTATACAGTCAATTCACAAACATTTCATGGACAGAGTTGGAAAATTGAGTACAAGGGATAAAAGGGCTGGTCAGTTTCAGGCTGAAATAGAGAAGCTTTAACATCACAAAACAACATCAGTGAATGGCAGCAAATGGCTCACACCCTTTAGCTGCCCTTCGGCTGTCCGCCTTTGGGGCAATGTTGATGTAGACTGAAGGGGTTGAGATTGAATGCAGCTGTGGTTTCAAAGTCCTTTGTCCTCCTGGGTCATTAACATTCCAGAGGGTAAGGCTGACAAAACACAGCAGAAAGCAAATGCAGAGATTAACCCTTAACACACCGGTTCTGTGCAGAGGGGAGCAGCTTTTGGGGAACCCATCAGGCGTCCGCCTTTAGGGAGACGCAGATGTAGACTGAAGGGGTTCAGATTGAATGCAGCTGTGTAAGGGTGACTTCAAAGCTCCCGCATCCTGCGGGCCAATAGGAAGCCGTGATATCATCCGGTGATGCTTCCTATTGTTCCACATGACCAGGGGCTTTAAACTTTGCTGAGATACCAGCACCTCCCCCCTTTCGAGGTATGTATCTCGGGAAGCAGGCCATCTCCGAAACTCGACCCCATTAATTTCAGCTCCGGAGACCCCCTACTTTAATCCAATGTTAAAAAATAATAATTAAAAAAAAAAAAAAAAAAAGCCTGAATTGCTCCTTTAAAACAGCTCACGGTGTCTTTGACATTCTAGAAATCGGCTTGCGCATTGCCGTACACCCACTTCTCTGTACTGTGCTTTTTGGGGTATTAAGTATACTCAAAACACATAGATAACCAACGAACCCATGAGAAGAAGATGACGGTTACTGTAAATGGGTAATTTTTTTCCAAGTGCAATAAGCCCATCAGATATTAGTGATGGAAATACATGCTTCATTACAAATAAATTTACATTTTTAAACAAAGTGGTGTATCTGACTGGAAAACTAATTGTCATTTGATAACCTCTCTTTCGAACTGAATTAAACATGAAGATGAATTGAAAATACTAAAATTTTCTATGCACTTCAAAATGAACTTACACTGTTAAATTGCCTCCCAAGCCCACCCTCTTTTGAAATTCTAGATGGCAAAATCTGCCTCCCCTTTTCTAAGCCCATCTTGCTTGCTGGCATCTACCGCCCCCCTAAATCCCCTCTACAATCCCTGACTGATATCACCCAATTTCTCGGCTCCATTTCCTCTCTGAATGAGAAGAGTGAGCTGCTAGTTCTTGGGGATTTCAACTTCAATTGGCTTGACCCTGAAAACCACAAAATCCAGATACAACTCAAGTCACTTAACCTATCGCACTCATTTCCCAACCCACACGGATAAAACCTGAAATCGCATAACCATTCCTTGCTAGACTGGATTCTCGCCTCAAACCCCAGCAGAATCCAATCCTCTGGCATCCTTCCTGACATTTTCAGTGACCATGCAATAGTGTACTGTGTAAGGAAAATTAAAACGCCCCATTCAAGCCCTAAAGTTCTCCTCACTAGAACATTTAAAAACTTTAACCCACAACAGTTTCTGGATGACCTTACCAACTGCCCATGGCATAGAATCGATTTAATTCCCGACCCTGATTCTGCACTCGACTATTTCCAATCCCAGTTCTTAAAACTACGCAAAATAAGGGTACGGGGGGCCCACCTTCCATGGGTTACAACTGACCTTATTGCACTCTACCAGCTCAGGGATACCTTGTGGAAAAGCTACAAAGTAACTGGCACTACCAAGGATCTCAATCACTACAGATGCATGCGGAATATGTGCACAAGGCAAACAAGGCATGCAAAAGCACAATATTACTCTGACAATCTCCACCAAATACATCAAACCCAGCTAACTTCTGGCAGGTTATCAACAATATATTCCAGCCTCCTAGCCATCAACAACCAAGTAATATCACTAAGGGGGATATTACTCTGGCAAACCCCACTGACATTGCAAATGTATTCAATGATTACATTGTGAGGTGTGCCACTAACTTATTAGCAAAACGCAGCCCAAACCACAAATCTGAATCTCATCCTGAGAGTACACACATAGCCCCACCCCCTCCCAACACTGCCCACAATTTTCAATTTGGCCCAGTATCTGAAGAGGAGATTATACAAGCGCTCCTCAAACTAAAACTAAGCAGCCAATGTGGACCTGACTTACTACAATCTAGGTTCCTACGACTTGGTGCCCCAACCATTGCCAAACCAATTGCGTCCATAGTCAACTCTATCCTGTCTACAGGCCATATCCCTAAGACCTAGAAACTGCCAGAGTTGTCCCAATCTTCAAAAGCGGGGACAAAAACACTGTCTCAAACTACAGGCCAATCTCACTTCTCCCAATTCTATCCAAAGTCATGGAAAAATGTGTCCACTCCCAATTAAGCGATTTCTATACCAAGACAAATTTCCCTAGCCAATTCCAATTTGGGTTTCGTCCCAAATACTCCACGGTAACTACCCTGCTAAAAGTTTGCAATGAAATCCAGTGTGGAATGGAACGGGGACATCTCACTGGTGCAGTATTCCTAGATTTTGCAAAGGCTTTTGACACAGTTGATCATGCTATCCTGCTTAACAAACTCCAGAGCTCTGGAATAGGGAAGCATGCTTTAAACTGGTTTCAGTCCTACCTATCGGGAAGATCCCAACATGTGTCCATCTCGGGCTCTAACTCCAACCCCTTGGATATCACCTGTGGTGTCCCGCAAGGCTTTGTTCTGGGGCCCCTACTCTTCTCAGTGTTCATTAATGATCTTCTCACAGCTTGTAAGGAAGCCTCAATACACATGTATGCAGACGACACAATCCTATATGCACACAGCTATATCCTCTCTGACCTTCAACACATACTTCAGTCTGACTTTTTGAAACTCGAAAACTGGATTTCCCAAAACAAACTGTTTTTAAACACTGTCAAGACTATAACAATGGTATTTGGGACCAAGACTAAATTTGTAAAGCTTCCAGTGAGTGAGCTCCTGATTAGAACCAACGCTAACACCACCCTAACCCCTGTCACTAGTTTTAAATACCTGGGCTTATGGTTTGACTCCCACTTAACATTCGGAATGCACATTGATACCCTGACAACCAAGACCTATGCCAAACTAGGGGTACTTTACAGGAACAAATCCTCCCTAAGTCTCCTGGTCAGAAAGCGTATCGCACAGCAGATGCTAATGCCAATTATTGACTATGGAGACATAGTATATGGCTCGGCACCTCAAACCCAACTTAGCAAACTTGACACCCTCTACAATTCAATTTGTCGTTTTGTTCTCCGATGCAACTACAACACACATTACTGCGAAATGCTCAAAGAACTAGATTGGTCATCACTAGAGTCTAGGCGCAAAGTTCACCTTTCCTGTCTTGCCTTTAAATTCTTCATGGGCAAGCTACCCAGCTATCTGAACATGCTCCTCACCCCTACCACTTGCAGCACTTATCACCTGAGATCAGACTCCAAAAGACTGTTCATGGTCCCAAAGCTCAACAAAGTATCCGGCCGTTCATCCTTCTCCTACCGTGCACCCCAAAACTGGAACAACCTACCAGAGACTCTCACATCCACCACCAGTTTAAGTTCTTTCAAATCTAAGTCTGTCTCACATTTTAATCTGGTCTGTAACTGTTTCATACGCCCATAATATATATTTTCTTTAACTGTGCACGCAATGTCTTGTATATAATGTATACCCTGTTCATTTATATAACTGTATTTGTAACCATGTATTATTTGTCTTACTCTGTGCCCAGGACATACTTGAAAACGAGAGGTAACTCTCAATGTATTACTTCCTGGTAAAATATTTTATAAATAAATAAACTAAAAGTGTACATCGCGTTTATCTTAAAAGCAATTAAAAAAAATAGAAAATTTAATTTTCATACGTGTTATGCAGACTTACAATACCCTTAATTATGCCAATGTATTCATGGGGACTTGGGACACTATATTAATAAGAATAATCCATTACTGATGTTAAAGCTATCTGGGTTAAATTGAATAAACCAACATGTTCTGTAAATGGTTTCAAATGCCAATAATAAAACATGAAGATGAATTCAAAATAAACGTTTTTCTATGCACTGCAACATTAGCTGAGTTTCCATATTGAAATTATCTTAAAATCTACATTTTCTTTTTAATAGAAAATGTTCTATTCATTTGTGTCATGTAGACATACGATGCCCTTAATTAGGCAAATGTATGATGCCCTTAATTAGGCAAATGTATTAGTGGGGACCTGGGGACACTGATGGAGTAAGAATAAACCATTATTGAAATGAAAGATCACAGGATTGAACAGAATAGGCAACATATTCTGTAAATATTTTTAAATGTAAATAATATTTTTGTTCTTATTGAGCACTGACAACATATGCAGTGCAGTACATATTATTCTGTAGGCGTCCTTCTCTTGTATAGTTGCAATAAAATGTTGGTGCCTTAGACCAGGGGGTGGGGGGAGGTCTTGAGGACGGGAGTTGAGCAGTGCACCCCTGCATTAGATACGAGGAGATAGTGACTTGCCCAAGGTTAGCTGACACTGCAGTTTGAAACCGGTTCACCCACCTCAAAGGCAGTGAGATAACCACTGAGCTCCTCATTTAACCCATCAGTTCATCATAAAAAGATACCACGTGTGGAGGACAGCATCTTTTATTGTAGTTCTGTAACATGAGAGAAATGAAGAGATGCAATATTTGAAAGAAGCAACCTCCTCAACAAAAAAATGTTTGTTTAAAGCTTAACTGAACTAGGGGGTCTCTCGGAGCTCATCCTTGGTTTCCTGACCTCGGGGGGCATCCAGTTCCTGAGAAATTTGTAGAAAATCTGCAAACATGGCTAGAAAGTCTCGATGATGCAACCCCCAGTCCTCAATGGTAACCAGTAGGTCTTCGACTGAGCCACTGAATGAGCCACCTGTGGTGAAACAGGGATACAAAACTTAACTAGGTATATATTCTCCTTTTTCTATATACATCCTATTATATGACTTATATCATTATGGATGCTTTCTTGCTTTCTTGCATACTATGGAGCCCCTGCATTGGGAAGCTTCAGTTTCCATTTTATTTCTTGCTCTGAAACAGGGATATCCTGAAAACCTTACCTGTTGGTGGCCCTTGGGGGCTGGAGTTGCCCACCCCTGTGCTACACATTTCTACTGACTGTGTGAGTAAATGCTGACCTGGCGGCCATTTTATGTCCACCAGACAAGTGTTATGGGCCATTGGAAAAAGCAGTTCAGCGATTGGGAACCTGAGGACCACAAATGCTAGGAGCTATATATCAGCTCTGCAGGACGCCACACCCACCTGGATCAGGTAAGTTAGCACAAAATATACCTATATTTCAAGCAGCACACACTGCAGCTTTAAAAAATTACAGCGCATTTATGAAAGCTTCTTGTGGAAAGCAATTTTTTTTAGTGTTAAAGCAGCAAAACGTGAAATCTTATGTTTTTTTTAAATCAGTTCTGATTAGATAATACTGTATTTAATTTTTTTTTATTGAACGCTTAATGCCATTTTTTTTAATGAGTTTTAAAGCATCCTTTGGTGTCTATACCAGCTTTTAGTCATTCTCCACAGCAGTGCAAGATATTTGCAACACTTTCCTTTTTGTGATAATTTGTTGCCAATGTTCCCAGCAGTTTGAGCTGCACACTGCAACAAAAAAATGATGTTACCATAGTAATATAAGGATACAATTTAGCTGCTGAGTTACACTGACTGAACCAGCCATTATGTTAGGCACACAATCAGGATTTTGACAGATTAATAACAGGAGCACCAAACGATTGTCAGCTTAGATAAACATGTAGAATTATAAATTGCCACATGCTTTTTGTATACAAATATGAAAATAAAAAAGTGAAATGTAGTATTGCTGCTTTAAATCTGGGGTTGTCTTTGCAGCAAGTAGAAAGAGGTGATCTGGCACACAGCTCTCACCTTGACAAAGGCTGCCTGTGTGCAGCCGAAACATTGGATTTATGCTGGATTAAACTTTCTTCTTTGTGATAAGACCGTGTGCCTGGACTATTCTCTTTACGTTGTCTTTGCAGCAAGCAGACTCGTGGCAAATTCTCGCAGCACAATATGGTGAGCTGGCCCCTTCCTAATGCATCCCAGGCCCCACTGACATCGCAGAGGCCAAGTTATTCTCTGAACGTGCACTGTAATCGGGCATTAATAATGCGCTCAAAGGGAATTTATTGTGTCAAGAATCTTGTCCGCTTGAATTTTTATGAAAACCGAGTCTTAGCAGCAGCTATAAAGAAAGGTTTGTTTGTTAGATTATTGTGTTGCATTGTGTTGCATCTCCTGCAATTGTGTAAAAGCAGTGTGTGAACAGCTGAGCGCTCGGGTCTGTTAAACATAAGTAATCGCTCTTAAAGCAAACATTTGGCGATCTTGGTAATTAAGAAAATCTTTATTATTCATCAGGACCTCTGAATAGGCAAGTGTTTCTCAATCAAGTGATTCATTTTGTTATAGCTACACTAACATATAAACAAATCTCTATCTATCTATCTATCTATCTATCTATCTATCTATCTATCTATCTATCTATCTATCTATCTATCTATCTATCTATCGTGCTTGACAAATCACCCAAAAATCTACTCGCCGAACCAAAAAATCTACTCGCCACCTAGTCCCGCCCCAGCCCCGCCTCTAATCCCACCCCAGCCCCGCATTTAAAAAAACCCATAAATGAAATAAATTGAATAAATTCCTAGTAAGAACATTCGTTTTTGACATAAGTTTATTTATTGTATTACATTATACTACAATTAGTCCTTGTTGTATGTGTGTGTGTATAAATGTTGAATCTAGAAAAAAAAGCCAGATGTGAATGACTAGTTTCCTGCACCCCTTAACTAGTGCCTGGATGCCCCAGCTTCACAATATTTAAAGCAGCAATCCCACCTGGGATCTTACCTGATCGCAGACCCTCAATGTCCAGGTACCTCATTCCCACAATGTTATACATTGGGGAGGTGTTCCCTACCTATCGTCTGGGTTACGGGGGATTCCGATGTCTTCTGTGTGAAGCTTGAGTCAGATCTGGAAGAAAGCAGTGTAGGTTATTTCGGTGTAGTATAGGGCAGTTAAGATATACAGGGTAAATAAGATATCCAGATCCAGAGAGTGAGACAGAGAGAGGGTGAGACAGAGAGAGGGTGAGACAGAGAGAGGGTGAGACAGAGAGAGGGTGAGACAGAGAGAGGGTGAGACAGACGGAGAGGGTGAGACAGACGGAGAGGGTGAGACAGACGGAGAGGGTGAGACAGACGGAGAGGGTGAGACAGACGGAGAGGGTGAGACAGACGGAGAGGGTGAGACAGACGGAGAGAGAGGGTGAGACAGACGGAGAGAGAGGGTGAGACAGACGGAGAGAGAGGGTGAGACAGACGGAGAGAGAGGGTGAGACAGACGGAGAGAGAGGGTGAGACAGACGGAGAGAGAGGGTGAGACAGACGGAGAGAGAGGGTGAGACAGACGGAGAGAGAGGGTGAGACAGACGGAGAGAGAGGGTGAGACAGACGGAGAGAGAGGGTGAGACAGACGGAGAGAGAGGGTGAGACAGACGGAGAGAGAGGGTGAGACAGACGGAGAGAGAGGGTGAGACAGACGGAGAGAGAGGGTGAGACAGACGGAGAGAGAGGGTGAGACAGACGGAGAGAGAGGGTGAGACAGACGGAGAGAGAGGGTGAGACAGACGGAGAGAGAGGGTGAGACAGACGGAGAGAGAGGGTGAGACAGACGGAGAGAGAGGGTGAGACAGACGGAGAGAGAGGGTGAGACAGACGGAGAGAGAGGGTGAGACAGACGGAGAGAGAGGGTGAGACAGACGGAGAGAGAGGGTGAGACAGACGGAGAGAGAGGGTGAGACAGACGGAGAGAGAGGGTGAGACAGACGGAGAGAGAGGGTGAGACAGACGGAGAGAGAGGGTGAGACAGACGGAGAGAGAGGGTGAGACAGACGGAGAGAGAGGGTGAGACAGACGGAGAGAGAGGGTGAGACAGACGGAGAGAGAGGGTGAGACAGACGGAGAGAGAGGGTGAGACAGACGGAGAGAGAGGGTGAGACAGACGGAGAGAGAGGGTGAGACAGACGGAGAGAGAGGGTGAGACAGACGGAGAGAGAGGGTGAGACAGACGGAGAGAGAGGGTGAGACAGACGGAGAGAGAGGGTGAGACAGACGGAGAGAGAGGGTGAGACAGACGGAGAGAGAGGGTGAGACAGACGGAGAGAGAGGGTGAGACAGACGGAGAGAGAGGGTGAGACAGACGGAGAGAGAGGGTGAGACAGACGGAGAGAGAGGGTGAGACAGACGGAGAGAGAGGGTGAGACAGACGGAGAGAGAGGGTGAGACAGACGGAGAGAGAGGGTGAGACAGACGGAGAGAGAGGGTGAGACAGACGGAGAGAGAGGGTGAGACAGACGGAGAGAGAGGGTGAGACAGACGGAGAGAGAGGGTGAGACAGACGGAGAGAGAGGGTGAGACAGACGGAGAGAGAGGGTGAGACAGACGGAGAGAGAGGGTGAGACAGACGGAGAGAGAGGGTGAGACAGACGGAGAGAGAGGGTGAGACAGACGGAGAGAGAGGGTGAGACAGACGGAGAGAGAGGGTGAGACAGACGGAGAGAGAGGGTGAGACAGACGGAGAGAGAGGGTGAGACAGACGGAGAGAGAGGGTGAGACAGACGGAGAGAGAGGGTGAGACAGACGGAGAGAGAGGGTGAGACAGACGGAGAGAGAGGGTGAGACAGACGGAGAGAGTGGGTGAGACAGACGGAGAGAGTGGGTGAGACAGACGGAGAGAGAGGGAGAGAGGGTGACTGTGAGGGGATGGGTTGACTGGGTGGGGTGATTGGGGGGGTGGGATGACTGGGTGGGGTGATTGGGGGGGTGGGGTGACTGACGGGGTGATTGGGGGGGTGGGGTGACTGACGGGGTGATTGGGGGCGTGGGGTGACTGACGGGGTGATTGGGGGCGTGGGGTGACTGACGGGGTGACTGGGGGCGTGGGGTGACTGACGGGGTGATTGGGGGCGTGGGGTGACTGACGGGGTGATTGGGGGCGTGGGGTGACTGACGGGGTGATTGGGGGCGTGGGGTGACTGACGGGGTGATCGGGGGCGTGGGGTGACTGACGGGGTGATCGGTGGGGTGGGGTGACGGGGTGTCTGACTGGGTGGGGATTACTGACTGTCTGACTGGGTGGGGATTACTGACTGTCTGACTGGGTGGGGTGACTGGGTGGGGTGACTGGGTGACTGGGTGACTGGGCAGGGGGCGGGGGGTGGGATGACTGACTATGACTGACTTTTGACTGACTGGGTGGGGGGGTAAGACTGACTGGGTGGGGGGGATGACTGACTGGGTGGGGTGGGGGGGTACCTCTGGTGTCATATACGTTCTCTCTCTCTCATACACAAACACACACTCTCTCTCTCTCATACACACACACACACTCTCATACACACACTCATACACACACACACACACACACACACTGTGGGGGGGGGGAAGCGGAGACAGCCACGGGGACCGAGGGGAACACACCTGCTGGCATCTCCCGCCCCACGCGAGCAGCACCGGGGGAAAGCGGGACTGGGGGAGGGGGGGGGACAGACATCTCCTGCCCTGCGCGAGCAGCCATGGGGACAGGAGCTTAGACTGAGGGGATGAGGGGGGAAGCGTGGGCAGGAGACAGGGACTGAGCGCGCGAGGAGCAGGAGCAGCCATTACTTACCCCTGCAGAGAAGGGCTCCATTTCGCGTCACGACCAATTGGCCAATCAGCCAGCAGGATATTTTTTTGTTGTTATTTATTTTTAAATTTGTGTGTGGGGGGGGGGGGGGGCGCGGAGAGGGGTGGAAGCAGAGACAGCCACGGGGACCGAGGGGAAAGCGGGGACCGTAGGGCAAGCGGGACGGGAGGGGGAACATCGCCAGCTGTCATCGCCTGCCCCGCGCGAGCAGCCACGGGGACAGGAGCGGAGACTGGAGGGGATGAGGGGGGAAGCATGGGCAGGAGACAGGGATGAGGAGCAGCCATTACTTACCCCTGCAGAGAAGGGCTCCATTCCGCGTCACGACCAGTTGGCCAATCAGCCAGCAGGATATTTTTTTTTGTTATTTATTTTTATTTTTTTGAAAAAAATTTCCGCAGAGCAGGGGAAAAAAGTAGCTGGCCACCGGCCAATTTCCGTTTGCCCCTGGCGAGTGGGCGACTGGGTTTGTCGAGCACTGTAGATATATATATATATATATATATATATACACACATACACACACACACACACACAGTACCTTTTCAAAACAAGTAGGGAAAATCCTTTTTTGTTAAGTAGAAAGACAGTGAAATTACTGGCAACATCTACAGCAAATAAATAAAGCTTTGCGGTGCTATTCGTGTCCTCACAGACTCTCTCACATCGCAATGCAAGCAAAAGTCCGAGCGGATACGTTGTCTTTATATAGTAAAAATGCAGAGCACAGCACCAAAAAGAGGCTCAGTAGGCTGTGTGATTGATGTTCATGCTGTGCACATTGGCTCGATATGGCTTATTTTCATGAGGTTTCTGGCCATGTGAAGCATTCACTACATATTGCATCCCACTTCAATCAAGGGACGCATAGGATGCACATATCCTTTACATTATATTTTCTTCCTATCCATTATCCTTTTTAAAGCATCATTGGACTTTGTATCAAGTTTTGCTCTGAAGTGGGGATCTTTGTCCACTTTTATTTCCTAGTTGTCTTTATATAGGCCTGTCAAATCCTAAACAGGTTGAGTGGCAAGGCAGGATCGTTAATATATGCCCTCCAAAGGATCCCAAGCTCTCTGAAACTTTGAGCAAATATCATTCTGCGATCTCGTTCATTTTTCCATTTGTAAGACATTGCATATTTTAACTTCATCTTGCTGCAGTGTGAGGATGCTTCGTTCTTTCCACGCAGCTGTGATGGAACGTCGCGCAGCTGTACAGATATGGGCAATACGCTTATGTATTGAGGCCCTCAGTTGACTCAAACAATAAAACTGACCATGGGGCCAATGGTATAATGATATATGCAAAATAAGTTCAATAACATTCTGAATCTACAGTTTAGTTACCCTAGGACAATACCGCCACATGTGTAAGAATGAAACCCATTGGCCACATCCTCTAGGGCAGTTTGGGGTGGAACCAGGATAGCCTAGAAGTACCTAGAGAGAGAGACCATTTTATAAGTTTTCCTTCATTTGGGTGGAAGTATAGCTAAATGTTCTATGTTCAAATGTGTCCCCCCAATCCTCTAGTAGTGCCTATCTTTATGGGAAAGGTATTTAATTTTAAATGTGTTGGTCTTACATTTCCAATGTTCTCAGAATACGTTTATTTGTTATTCTGCGTTTTTTCTATTTCCTATTAATGATAACTGACAATGTATTCGTATGCTTAGTAAATATGCTCTGTATGCTGTGCATTGTTCATGCTGGCAGGTATCATGATTTAAGCAATCTGCTGAGATCATAAGCGAGTCACCACAAATCTCATTTTCATCAGACTGCACAAAAATAGGCAACAATCAGTGGTAAGGTAGAGATGTAGATGAAGCACAGCAAAAGGAAATCCTTCTTCCGGTGTCCAGAGAGGAAAAAAGGCCAAGCCACTCCAAAATTGATAAAGTACTATGTGTATGAAACGCGTAGGTGCGTTCATCTAGTCCCATTTTTCCTCTGTATGTAAACTTGCAATAAATTATCCCCTTTTTGTCAATTTTGGAGTGGCCTGGCCTTTTTTCTTCTCTGGACACCGGACGAGGGATTTCCTTTTGCTGTGCTTCATCTACATCTCTACCTTGCTGCATTTACTTTGGATGGACTGCACACCTATGATGTTCAGAGTGCCCCTGGGGTTACACAGGTAAAGAGCCGCAGTGCTTTCTCATTTCCTGTATACCACGGACATTGTCCTTTATATTTAGTATAGCTGTTTGGGTATATATTATAGTGTTCATTGCTGTGGATGTCAAGCAGACTCCACTAGTCACTATTCCCTTTCAGCTTTGTTCATATTTATTGGGGGCACTCCATCATTCATTGGACCATTTAATATGGAACTATAATGTCTTTATCCTTGTCATATGGAACTGTTTACAATTGTTGAGCATCACAGTTACCCTGTTTTCTGAACAATCAGTGGTAACTCAAAATGCCATATAACTACAATTATTTCCCATATGAGAGAATTTGTGTAGTTTTACAGTATGTTTCATCTATTGTATAACAGTCAAATGAGCTCATGCCAATGCCTGCTATTCTAAATCCAGTAGACACTTTATATCGCTATCAAAGGGGATATCAAGATTGACGAAGGCCAAGTATTGAGCTTTTAATGCTTTTTACTTGGGGAAACACTTCTTGAGCCCTGCAAATGGATAAAGGATCAGTACCTTATTTATCAAGAAAGATTGGAGACATAGAGGCCCACATACATAAAACTCTGTTATTAACTTATGATGTATCTTCAAAGCTCACTAACGCAGTATTAAGTGCTGTTTTCAGTGCTGATAACATGATGTTATGAGCCCTGACTTAATGGAGCTTTGTGTATCCGGACCTAAGAAGGGTATGGACTGAAGCCTTCAATCTATACAAAATACATTAACACCCTCAGTAATCTTATCAAGATGAAAAGAAATTGAGATGTTTTTTTCGTGCTAAAACCTAATAAAAAGTAGATTTTATCACATTGCAAAGCACCTTCATTTTCTTCCCAGCATATGACTGGGCTGTCCTTGACATGTAATTAAATCCATATTTAAAGAATAGGCTATCCAATGCTTCTCAATATTAGTAATAATAAGTTAGATTGTTCATCCCCTTTATTAATTTGGTGGCTCTTCTCTGCACTCTCTCTAGTTCCATAATGTCTTTTCTAAGGAGTGATGCCCAAAATTGTGCTCCATACTCAAGGTGTGGTCTTACTAATGCTTTGTAAAGGGGCAGAATTATGTTTATTTCCCTTCCATCCATTGCCTGTTTAATGCAAGATAAGATCTTGTTTGCATTTGTAGCTACTGCATGACTTTGGGCACTATTGCTAAGCCTACTGTCTACGAGCACTCCTAAATCCTTCTCCATCAAGGATTCTCCCAATGTATCCCCATTTAATTTGTAAGTCGCCTTTTTATTCTTGCTTCCCAAATGCATAACCTTACATTTATCTGTATTAAACCTCATCTGCCATTTACCTGCCCAAGTTTCCAGTCTCTCCCAAGTCCTTCTGGAGATAAATTACATCCTGCTCTGATTCTACTACCTTACACAATTTAGTATCATCAGCAAAGATGGAGTCTTTGCTATCGATGCCAACCTCAAGGTCATTAAGAAACATAATAGACTTCCTTTCTTACCATGGAACAGCATCATCTAAAAAAGCTGTTAATGAAGCTTACGAGATTTGATGCAGGTCTTTTAACAATGAGATTTTTTTTATTGATACCGATGCTAATATTGTATGTGTGTTCTCTAGATCCTCACTAAACCTATCCTACTACTCTAAGTAAAGCGTTAGTGTAACACAGACAGGCACAATGAAAGTAAGGGGGGAAATGGCAACTAATACACACATGCATAAACTCTTGTCTGCCAGAGGGACAAACCTAGCAAATGGGTGAAATGTGCCTCTTCACTTTAATTTTAGGAAGCAATTGGTCTTGATGCATGGACACCCCTTGTGGTAGTCTAACCTTGGCTCAGTCTTCACTGCATTTCCTAGGTAACAAGGCACAAGTCCTATAAAGGAAAGAATCCAGATTCAAAGGGAAAAGGGAGGATAAAGTTAATGATAGATGGGCATGTTCTGGATCCTGGAAGCTATGACCGTGTTCACTAATGGTTGGTGTCTCTTTGTACAATGCTTGCTACAGTATTTTTTGCCAAATGCATAGTTGACCCAAACAATTCATGCTCTAGAAACCATGTACTTCAAGGTTTGTTCTTCAAAAAAAAATTGGTTAGTGAGGTGAAACCCTAAAGATACATACTTCCCCATTCCTATTCTCCACACCCACCACAAATTGTCCCAACCTCTTTGGTCAGGAAGCCTACAATTGCTCATTTGCTGTTCCTGAAGTCTACCTTTTAGTTCTTTGGATTTTCTGCAACTTATTCATACGGTACATGATTAACAAATGGGGACATAACTCATTGTGTGTGCGTCTCTGCCGGACAATTGATGGACATGAGGTGGGACAGAAATGATTAATTAATGTAAACTTTGGATTGTATGACCAAGTAGTGGGCCTGAAAGAAAAGTCACCCTTGGGGCGAAGGGTTGGGAGGAGGTGAAGGGAAGGTAGTGGTAACAACTGACTTGTCATGACAGGAATATTTAGGACAATGTATAGATGGAGGGAAGAAGAAGAGCCCTCTTAATCCAGGACTTTAGTCCTTGATCTATCAAAATACCTAGGATTCTGATGACTTTAGAGATACGCCATAAAGCATCTTATACCCATCTTATACCCCATGCGTCCTGATTGTTGTGCGGGGCAGAAGAGAGCTTTTTAGGGGAAGGAGCCCAGACGGCTGAATGGATGTCGGACCACACTTCCGGTATCAGCCAGCCATTTGATCACGACCAAAGAGCCGCTGGTGGTCCTCTGCCACTACAACTCACAACCGGGCAGGTCGCCGCTTTAACATTTTGCTGCATGCTCTCT
Source organism: Ascaphus truei (assembly GCF_040206685.1). NCBI lineage: Eukaryota > Metazoa > Chordata > Amphibia > Anura > Ascaphidae > Ascaphus > Ascaphus truei. Next base: position 21,924,444 of record NC_134490.1, on the reverse strand, counting down.
GACCCCAACGCCATTTTTAAATCTCAATGTCCTGCGTGGCCACCATCTATTGTCCCACATGGCCTCCCTCGTCAATGTCCCTTGTGCCTGCCGCTCCGACGTGCCATCTCTAGTTGTCCCACGTGGCGGGAGCATGGGACATTGATGAGGGTGTGCAGGACTTTTTAAAGATGGCAGCCATTAGGGACATCAGATGGTGGCCGCATTGAGATTTAATGATGGGATCGGAGCGCGGCGAATTTTCAAGTGGCGACCTGCCTGGCGGTGAGTGGTTGTGGCGGCGGACCGACGGAGGCGCTTTGGTCGTGGCCAAATGTCCCATTTCCGGCACCACTCCACCCCCAGGCCTGAGACACTTGTCCCGGCTCTTTCCCCATCAGCAGCCCTGTTTATGGAATAGCACTGATTAGTAAATATGGACTAGTATGTCTTTTTTATGATGTTCCATTCAGGCAGTTTACCTTATCCCTTGTAAAACCTTGATGTTTGAGAATAAGTCACCCTTGTACTAATTTATATACACCTCCCTGAAAATCTGGCTCATCTATAGTTGAGAAATATTGTCAGTATATCAATGATGGAACAAGACTGACATTTTTTTTAATGAGCATATGTACAAAAAACAATTTGCAAAAAGATAATGACAATACTTATACACGTCAAATCATTTCATTCTCAACAAAAAAAATGCTAATTTTTTTAAAATAATTTTTAGCTTAACCCCTTCGCTGCCAAAGCAATGTTTTGCAGCGCCCCGTGGCAGTGAAGGATTTATACTAAAATTGGGTGTAGTCACAGTTAGAACATTTGTTTGTGCACTAAAGATTTATACAAAGAAAAGTTCATTAGCACGTGAGTTCATAAAATACAATAAATATGCACTAAACAACAATTACAGAATGCTCAAATAAGAGATACAAAAGCACATTTACCAAATAAATACAAATAACTCTATTATATATGTCACGGGAGACCGGGTTATTTACACCTTTTTACCAGGATCATTGAGCAAAGCAAGGTAATGAAATGAATTGTAGTTTATTCGACATAAATTTGCTGACACACAATGATACACAAAATACAGACAAAAAGACACACTTACTTTGGGACTGGGGTCGAAAACGAGACTTTCCTAGGTGCAGGGAACTCTATGGGGGAATTTTACACTGAGGGGACTTAGCCCGGAATCTCCTGGAACACAAATCGTCATAAAGTTCCAAATGCCACCACTACGTTCTCTTCTGAGAACTTGGTCCCTCCTGACCGCGAGTTAGTCCAAATATCCTGGAACTCAAATCGGCATAAAATCCCAGCCGTGTCCGCTACGATAGTTTCTGAGAACTTGGGCGCAAAAGTAGGGACTTGGACTCTGAGGGGCAGGCTTTTCAGGCTCAAAATCAAAGCCGGTTGCTCTGCTATTCACACAGAAGCAACTTTGAAAAGCCCGCCCGCGTTCTTACTACAGGGAGGACTCAAATCTGATTGGCTCATCAATTCTTATAGTATTTTCAGTTTCATTTACAAAACTGAACAGCAATTCAACGCGTGGGAACTTTCCCAAGCAACCAATCAGAGCCAAGCCGGGTCAGCGGGAAAGTGGAAATAGCCAAAAGACATGCGCAAGCCTGCCACCTCTCTCCCTGGCAATCTCAATGCCACCCACTGGACAGGCTCCACCAGGTCTGGCAGAACAAGTGGCATCCCGGAGGACACCCACTGATCTCCGGAACTGGTCCTCCACCTTTCCCCACTGACCAAATGCTATTCACACCTCTGGGCATCCTCTGGTTGCTTTGAACTCCGATGTCCAGCAGACACCGGCACCTATGGGTTAGCTCGGGTAGCCTGTTTAGACATCCGTTCCGAATGTAAAATGCACATTCGATTATAGTAAAGTATATTTTAATACACTTCTGAGTCTCTGGGTACAGGGGACAGAAAAGGAAAAATATTGTTGCTTTATTTCTATCTGTCTTATTCCCCACACACTTTCCCTTGGACTGAATTTGGACTCTAAGAGCCCCCCTCAACATTATATATGGTTGGGGCACCTACAAACACTATACTGGTTGTGGGTCACCTTGGCACTAGCTGGGGTACGCCCCTTACCCTAGGGATTCCCTCAGCTACAGGAATACATGTTTTATCCCTGTGCCTCATTCTTCTTTCTGGGCTGTGCTGAAGCAGGGCGCCCTAGTGGTGAGTCGCGCTTGCGTTTTCAAGGGGAGGTATTGCCGGGACAATGGTCCTACATGTATCCGAGAATCAGGCATGATCCTCGGGTACATTTATGGGGGAACCGACAACTCCAGACCCCAACCTCCTAGGCACATTCTGTCAACTGTTCTTCCGCAAAATCCCCCTTGAAACTCAGACCCTAGCAATCCCTGCTGATTGCATGCCTGGAAAAGGAAAAAAACACAAAAAATAATTTTATTACAGACAGTACATTAGAATGATACAATGTTACTGGGTCCAAGAGCGGACTCTCCGGGTCCCTTATACACGGATCAGGGGTAACCAAAACGGGCTTGACCTTTATTAGAGAGCCCGTTTACCCGCTCCCGTCACAATATATACAACATGGTACACATTTTGAATATTTCAGTTTTTGTAGCTGGTAGTGAGCCCTTTTTGGACCATAATTACACTTATTTACAGATGTTGTAAATGAGTTTTGACCGCACAAATCTTTAAGATTTATAGTACTCAAAAAGTTCTAGTAATAAATTAACAAAATAACGAAACCAGTTATAATTTAAAGGCAAGCTATGTATCTACTATGTAATCATGTGATCAAAATAGAATACATTGAATATTCTGAGTATACTGAATATGAATATTAAGAGTGTATTAAATATAAAACAGAAATATGTTCTATTCTGCTCTCCTAATACACTTTTTAGTAATTTATAACCATGGTGCAGTATAGGTGAATAACATTGTATAACAGTTTGACCCCAAAGGATCGAAAAGACCCTACTGAATTGCACTGTGTATTTTTGTCATATTGGGTGTAGCTTTAGGCTTCTTTGCTTCTTGTTGTATACATTTAGCCACACTCAGAAGCACTCCTTTTGACACATAAATACATATTGTATATTGTGTGGTAATTGTTGGGGTTTTTCAGAGCTTGCTGGTTATCTGTGTGTTTATTAACCTTGTCGAGCTGGTTTCAGCTGTTTTTGGAAGTTAGTGGCTCCTCCCCCCAGGGGTTAAGCTCGCCCCTCCCCACTTTCCATGTTAGCAGGTCTGGTTAATTTAGCTGGGTTGTGACAAATCCAATGTTGATCATTCTTCCTCTAATTATAGAGGTAAATAAGAATTTTGTAAATGTTGTTCATATGTAAATATGAACCTGCGCTCTAATAGTAATAATATAGCTTAAATCCAGTCAAGAAGTTGACATTAATATATATATAGATATACACATACATAGGAAATCCCCCTATTGAAGGGATCAAGTAATATAATAAGTGTATATTAATATAATATAGTAAGCAGTGTAGTAGATACTGCTATAGTAGAATTAACTCAGGATAGAGTATAGTTGTGGAACGAATCTTCGTTACAGTAAGCTACAGTAAGAAGTAAGCTACACATCTGCAGTCAAATAATTAGATGGTACATAGTTGACCTCTTGTAGCCCCTATGGTATAATTTGGGGCATAAAAGAGCTGAATCAACAACCAATCCGTGTTTCAAATTCATCATCCATTCATTGTCAAAGTTTTTTTTTAGTTTTAGGAATAACTGCTTAACTTAGTAGCAGTATTGTGCGTGATACTATACACATTTGTAAAATGATACACTTAATAACTTCAGCGTGTAAAACATTATTATCAATATTAATATTAACTACTATTGCTACAGCTAATGTTACGTCATTAAGATTTTAGAGTTGGACTTACTTTGGTCAGCATTCTAACAATAGAACATATCCAGTGAACTTTGTCACAGTAGATTTAATGCTAACTACATTAATTACATGTGTGTTGAAAGAATTAACAGTTTATATTTGTTGGCATTTTTCATACAATGGCAGTGCTAGATAGAAGCGACTGTTGCTATCATTTCACATTCTTAATAGCTATATTACTGTGAGTTTCCTCCGTTTCGGTATAACAAATGGTTAATGCTATTTGTTGACTGGGGTTTCCATGACTACAGGGAGGGTATTTAAGGAAGTTCAATGGTGCGGCTTCGGTTACCTCAGATTAAGCGCCATATGACGCGAAACGCACGTCAGGTCGCCGTTCTGACGTCCATGCGTCAGCGTGCCTGATCCTAGGGGTTGATACATAGCAACAACCGCTCCGTCTGGCGGTTAGACCGACGGTTCAATGGTTGTTTACCTGGTTGTATCTGACTTCTCCTACTCTGACCAGCTACACGACTACCACTCTGCACTGCGGACGTGGCTGCTCGGTTGAAGTTCTGTGGCTACCAACATTCCACCTCTTGCCTTGTTTGTTGTGAGCACTCGTTACACCTACAAATTGGTTGTTGATTCAGCTCTTTTATGCCCTCAGCTATATCATAGGGGTCAACTATATATCATCTAATTATTTGACTGCAGATGTGTAGCTGACCACCAATTGCTTTCTGTAAAAGAGTCATTCCACAGCTATACTCTATCCTGAGTTAATTCTACTATAGCAGTATCTCCTACACTGCTTACTATATTATATTAATATACACTTATTATATTACTTGATCCCTCCAATAGGGGGATTTCCTACTGTACGTATGTGTATATCTATATATATACATGTCAACGTCTTGACTGGATTTAAGCTATATTATTACTTTTAGAGCGTAGGTTCATATTTACATATAGGGTACAATGCTAACTATATACTCTGATTTATATATAGGCCCTTTTCACTTTACCATAAGAGGGCCAAAGTCGGATAAAGTGGTCTCTTTATTGACCCTTTACTGTCCACTTTAATTTGGTATTTATACTATTCTGAACACTAATTAATCACTATTGTTTACCCTTTTACCTTGGTTCTGGCACACAGTTTTTATCTTAGTTTGCTTCACTGTAAATATTAATTCACTGTCAAGTCTATGCTCTATTATTTGACATTATTTTAATTTGTGTATTAAAAGTTATTTTTTAATATAGCTTAATTAATCCCACATCATAATTGAGTACAGTATACAGAGACTTTCCATTCTAGTGACTATCGCTTCTATTTATCCTGTTTATGCACCTTTTATTTCATTAACTCATATGTACTCGCTGAGCAAGGAGTTTTCAGTTATGTAGGTCTCCTTATTTATTAAGCCACAGGGCCCCTTCTGGTTCTTGAAGATATATTACGGCACATTGACGTCAATTGGCTGTAATGTATCTTATGGCAGACCACTCCTTTTGTCACTAAGTATATATATATATTGCAATCATTCTTTAACTCAGGCTGTGCTGAAGTGATGTGTAATACGCAGGCATAAGCTCATACGGGTCCATTTTTAAATGGATGAGAAGTACAGAGTGACACACTGTGCTCATTTGCATGTCATTACCCAGAATCCTTGGCTGCAGTGGAAGCACTGTTTGCGAAGTGATAGTGGGGAAAGGCAGGGTTGCAGACCTTTCTGAGACATGCAAACGCACCTCAAGGAGTATTTTAATTTACTATAATACAATTAAAATCTGTAATAACAGTTGGTGTTCCAGGAATCTTCTAGATGCCATACAACAACTCCACTACCATTTGATCACCTTTCTCTACCAAAATGTTGTGTAAAATAAGTATTTTTGCATGTAAGTAAAGTTACAAATCACAAAGAAAATATACAGAATGTAGGATGTAACAGAAAGCAAGATGCTTTTCATTTGAGAACTTACCTTAAACAAATACATAAATAGAAAAGTTAGTTGGAACCAATAATATGTATGTAACCCCCTCTTTACTTTACCTCAGACTATAGAACCTGTCACTGATGTGGGGGCCTGAGTCCTGTAACTTGGGGTTTAACTCTTACAGTGGGTGGTACACAGAGTGGGAAGCAGGAGTGATTAGACACAACAAAACTGTAAGGAATTATAACAAACGTTAAATAAAGAAATATATTATTTTGTACAGGAATACATACACAGGGCTACCACATAACCACACAGTATTTCTGGCATCCTACTAAAACAAAATCACTAGCGCTGCACGTTTGTATATCTTGGTCACTGCATATTAGTTCACATACCATGTTGATCAGACAAGGTATTTGTTTAATAACCTTTCGTTGGAGCTCTGGACTCAAACAGATGCAGGCTGCTGCTTCTTACAGTTCATGTGAACACATAACTTGTATTCCAATGCAGGGGGATCTCTTTCCTTCCTCTAGCTGTTACAATGCAGGGAGATCTCTTTCTTTCCTCTAGCTGTTAAATCCTGACATTTCTCCTCTTAGCTGTTGCAGTGCTCCCTGAGGTGTCACTGTGCTTTGTACTGGCCAGCAAATTGCACCAGTCCCCTAACTCCATGGATCAGTCAGGCCCTTGCAGAGTGTTCTGCAGCAGCCTCACCATATCAAAACAAACTGCCACCCCAGTCCCCTCAGCAATCCCTTTCCAACTGTCACCAACTGTCATTCCACTGGCTAAGCACAGTCACATGGTCCAGTGGAATGTAATTCTTAAAGGAGGATTCTGGAGAAGGTGTCGGCTCCTTGTGACCTTGGGCAAGTCACTTTATCTCCTTGTGCCTCAGGCACCAAAAACATAGATTGTAAGCTCCACGGGGCAGGGACCTGTGCCTGCAAAATGTCTCTGTAAAGCGCTAAGTAAAACTAGCAGCGCTATACAAGAACATGTATAAGGGACCATGTCCTGTGCTGATAGCAGACACAGGAGGTTACATGTAGAAGAACTTTTCTCTTTAAGGGGTTCTAACCACGGTAGCGATTTTAGATAGAATTAGCCTCTATGCCGTTAAAAGTAGTGATGAACAGAGATGTGTGAACATGTAGCGTGTCCAGGTATTTTTGCGCACATTCCTGAGAAATGTTTTAATGTTGTCATTTTTTGTGTGCACATTAAAAAAAAAATCATAAATCTTCAGTAGGATTCTTTTTTTCTAAAAATTTTCATTCAAATTTGTATTTGACATTTTTATACAATTTTTTTTTCTTTTGGTGAAACTTAACAATTTTTTTACCCTGGTAAACTAGTTAAAAGCTAAAGCTCGCACATCTCTAGTGATGAACTGGATTGATTTCTATATGTACAGAATAACTTGTTGCTATTGTACAAAGCATTAAACACAAACATCATAAAACATAGATAGAAAACATTGTGGTTTTTTTTGCTTTGATTACAGAATATCAACCTTTATACATTTTCATATCAGATATTTAAAGCTAACGTACAAAAATAACACACTATCTATATTTCTCATGATTTATTGACCTATATAGTAAAGTGTAGTCTAGAATGACTTAGCTTGCAGCGAGGATAATGCTACAATTTGTATGTTCCCTTCTGCTCCATGTACCACACAGTAAAAGCTCTCATCAGTCAACGCTGTCATAATAATTTTCAGGCAATTTGCACTCTGTTCCTGAGATTACAAAGTCGCATTATCACTGACCAAGAGGTACCGGTACATGATGACTTCTTAATACTGTTCACAGGTCGAAGAGAAGAAATAGAAGGCAGATGAAATGACCCAAAAAGTAATTTTGCTTTTCAATTATTGTTATCAGATTCGATACCAAGTAGGCTTACATTCAGTACTCACCAGGAACAGGCTGGATGGAGCAATACATTAGTAGGATACCAAGTCCGTATTAAACCTTCAAATGTCACCAAAATGTGCATGTGTAATATATGTAAATTGGAACATTAAAAAAAAAAAGATTGGAGTATTCTTTATTTCTTTGCTGGAGTCGGATGTAATTATCTCTAATCGTGAGGTTGAAGTGCAGGGAAATTCATTATTGAACTTTCTGATTTCCACTATTCCTGAAACAGCACATCTGTGAAGAACTCTCAATTTGGTGCAGTAGATGGAAAAACATTGGTGGTAAAACATTTTAGTGGAAAGACAATGGGGCCTTTGTTTAAAGAGTCGCTAAAAGTAATTTTGTGGAGACAAAGAATAGGGGCGAATGAATGCGTCGTTGTGGCGTACAAGGCAAATGCAAACCATTCTTAATGCATTTATATGTAGGTACATGACACACACCATACACAGAATAAGAAAACGTGCGTATTCATGCAAGAACATGAATAATAATACAGTACTGTATATACCAACATATGCCACTAATGATTTTAGGTGAGAAACTGATATTTTGACGCAATGCACTCTTTCAGTTAATTTTCTATAGCCCCTTCCCCAAAAGAAATCCCGGACTAACCAAACTGCCATATCTTTTCGATCGGTTTCTCTATTAAAATATATTGTTATGCTAGTTCTGTTGTATGAATTAGTGGCAGGATTGTATTCACATTATCATTTCCTTGTGACAGACCCCCAGCATAGAACAATAACGGTGATTGTTTCTTAATAGCTTCGTCCTTTCAATTTAATAAAAAAAAAATTGTGCGTGAAAATCATGTCAAAAGTCATCAGCAGATAGCAGTTAACGCCAATATGTCAAGGAAATGAATCCAGCGCTGTCACTCCATCTCCTTAAACCTTCCGTGCATCCAGGTGACATGCTAGAGCGATGGGACAGTATGTATGCAGACTCAGGCAATGCTTCCCATTTAGTATTCTTTGCTGATCTTTTGCATGACTCATCCAAACATCAAAAGCCAAGAGCGCATTTATTTTATATATCCCATGCTGGGATGCTGACTGTGTTGCTGGAGCCTTTATTGTCTAGGTCCTCAACCACCAGCCCATGGTGAGCAATCCTCCCGCGCCTCAGTGAAAACATACCATCTTTTGCAGTGGTGCTATTGCAGGAGTCAGAGGCTTGGGGTGAGTCGCTGGGCTGCACTTCAACGAAAATCCTGTTGCGAACCCCAAACAGGAAGCCACTGTTTTTCCTCTCCGAATACGTTTTATTGTGCTCTCTTTTCATTGAGCAGAACTGGACTTTGAAAGCCTCCTGGAAACCACGACGAAAGTTCTCGTTGAAGTACCCATAAATGATTGGGTTGACGCTACTGTTGAAGAAAGCCAACCAGTGCGCAAAGGGAAATACATACACAGCAATCAGGTTAAGCTGATGATCACCGAGTTTTCCATAGTCCGTGAGAAGCATTAATGTCCAAAGGGGCAGCCACGACAGTGTAAAGAACAGTGCTACAATAATTAGCATGTTGATTACTCTGACTTTTCTCTTGGAAACCCGGCGTCCCTCATTTTCCTCCGACACAGATCTTCGAATGGGGGCAGAAGACTTAAAGAGCTTGAAAGCTATACGAGCATACATGATGACAATCAAAGTGAGAGGAGCGAGATAGATGTGGGAAAACAGAACAGTGGTATAAATCTTACGCATTTCCTTGTCAGGCCAGGCTTCCCAACAGGAATACAGTGGGTAATAATTATTGTAGTCGTCCACCATAAAGTGATATTCATCCCTGGTCACTGTCAGAGTAACAGCGGATGGACACATGATGATCAACGCCAGCACCCAAATTACAATGATAGTGATAATAGCTTTTTTTAGTGTGAGCTTTTGCCTAAATGGATATACAATGCATCGGAACCTACAAGAGACAGGAGAGATTAAAGGGAAATGCAAGTTAGACAGCAGGTAGTATTAAATGGTCTTAGGCGCAAGGTAACAATTGTACTTGTGCAAAGAACATGTTGTTAAATTATATTATTATTATTACAGAGCTACGAGCTGCACATCATAGTTCAACAGATGATCAAGTTTAATTTATTTACATAAACAGATCTGTTTGAGTCACTGGCCAAAGTATAAAGATATTGGGTGAGTACTATATCATTTTCTTATTTACAAACCTAAACTTCCATATGTTTTATAATTATAATATTGTAAATATGCTTTATTTGTTTAAAATAGAATATTGAATACAGTACATATTCACTTTCCCCTTCAGATCCTTTAACATAAATGTTGAATACACCTATTTCAAATAGTTTTCTAAAGAGTTGTGTCACCATGTTTAATAGGATGATGCTCTTATGCAATAAAGCAGGGGTGTGCAATCGGGGGTGTGGGGGGGTGTGGGGTTTACAGAGGCCCCCGCGCGCATTAAAATTAAATGCGGGGGGAGCGGCAAAGGCCTCTGTAACTTCACTTACCTTGGGTCAGGCGGCTTCTGGAGACAACGCGGTGTCAAATAACAGCGCAGGGTCAGGTGACGCTGCGTTGCCACAGCGTCGTGACATCAGAACGCCAGAGCCAAGGTAAGGAGGAGGGGCGCGAGGAGGGGGGACAGCCAGCAGGGGGACGCAGGGGAAAAAGATTGTGCACCCTTACAATTAAGCACAGAACCAATATACTTTTATATTATTTTTTGAGCAATAACCAACTTTGTAAACATATGCCAAGATCCCACCACCAGTCACAAACATGGAACAGTCAATGTTAAAGAATCATCCTGCTGCACATCCAGTAGGATTCAATACCGCAAATGAGATGCTACATTGGTGAAACCAGCCCAAAAATGTAAATCAGAACAAACAATAGCAAACCATGAAGAAGGGAGACCTTGCACTCCAGTGGGACAGCCCTTCTCACAGCCAGGTCAGTCCATAAATGATTTAAAAATGAAAATCCTTAAAGGAATGTTTATATGCCCCCCAAGAACGGAAAATATTTCAACTCAAAATGACAATGCTATTTGACATTGAAACAAGAGGCCTTTCTGCTGATATGGGGTTTCTTACACACTATCATAATTTTCTGTAATGTTTCTCCTTACCAATTGGTTTATTTTAATTTCAAACCCTTCTCCCTCGCTGCCCACCCCCTTTCCACTGCTGATGGATATATGGTCCTACTGTACATACACATTTCTCACCAGCCCTTTCATCCATTTATTGCCCTGTCTGTTTATTTATCACCCCCTTCTCAATTATTTCTCAACATCCCCTGTCTTACATTATCTGTTTTTTTTCTTTACATCCGTATTCAACTCATGGAATCTCTGTAAATCAGTATTGTTTGACATGAGGAAGGGAAACCTCTCGAAAGCTTTTCCTAAAATATCAATGGTTAGTCCAAACAAAAAAGGTATCGCCTAATACTGAAGTACTCATTTATTCTGCACTACCACTACTGGACTAACACGGCTATTTCTATTTAGACGATAACAATAAAGAATTAACTTAAACACACACTTGATTTCTGTAGTGTTTCTCTTATCGTTGCACTTCATCAGTATCTTGAAAAATGCACATTGGGGACCTTTTATTCATGAACTTAAGATTGTTTTAAGACACGTTTTCAGCCCTTCGTCCAATCAAAGCATGGCAATTACCTGGGAAGCAGCGATTATAGCTATGCTATTTAGATCTGCTCATCAATCTCCATAAAAGCTAAACGTTTGGCCTCCAATATTCCTGTAGCACTGCAAATACCCTTCTGCTGATTTTAAACAGCCTTTTACCACAGGGAGGCAAAATAGTGACATGACTAATGACACTCTATGAAAACTGCTTCTTCAAATCAGAAAAACAAGTGTTGGAAAATAAATATAGTTTTCTCACGATCCAGGGGGAGCATGGGGAATATAAACACACAAAAACAACAATCTAAGTGTAGATGTAACCAATAAAATGGTCCCTAGTGAATCTTGGCCCCTATGAGCAGGCTACTCACAAGAAGGTAGTAGTTTTCAAGCAGAGGTGACTAAGGGCAGGCTGTGGACTTCAGGAAATGCAGCGTTGCCCCTTCACTGGGGAATTGCGACCTCAGCAAGAGAGAAATGAACGCACATAGCACAGATCATATAATTCAAACAATTTGTAAAACTCTAAAAAGTGCACACTTACAGTGTTGCAAATTTAAAACAGCATGTAAGCTATATTCAGCTTTAAAGTGACCACTGTGAGATAAGCGCCGCCTCTCACCGAACCGGACGGGAACTCCGGCTGGACCCCTCGTTGGTAAGCTGGAGACACTGGAGACACTGCTCCGTCGCCGATTCCCGGATGTTGACGTCACTTTCAGTTTCGCTGCTGCGGTGTAGGCTGGGATTCCTCTCTCCACAGTCGCGTCACACAATGGGCGGTACCACTTTACACGTTTCGCCAACCAATCATTCGGCTTCCAGGAGGAAGCCGAATCATTGGTTGGCGAAACGCGTAGTGTCTCCAGTGTTTGAATCATATGATCTGTGCTATGTGCGTTCATTTCTCTCTTGCTGAGGTCGCAATTCCCCAGTGAAGGGGCAACTCTGCATTTCCTGAAGTCCACAGCCTACCCTTAGTCACTTCTGCTTGAAAACTACTACCTTCTAGTGAGTAGGCTGCTCATAGGGGCCCAGATTCACTAGGGACCATTTTATTGGTTACATCTACACTTAGATTGTTGTTTTTGTGTGTTTATATTCCCCATGCTCCCCCTGGATCGTGAGAAAACTATCTACATTTCTGGGGAAGAGTGAAGACAACCCCACCGGAGGGTAGAAGCAGGGGGGTGACACCTTATATTATTTTTATCACTTGATTTTGCACTTGTTACTCTAATATTTTTATCACAGTTAATTGCATTAGTAAGCACTTAAGGGTGTTAGCGCCTCCATATTCACTAATATTGCACATTGGAAAATAAATATAAACATGGGGAGAGATCTATCAAGACAAATTTGGGTCAAATTGCATCCCTTTCCATCAACGTATCAAGGCCTTTGCTCCAATGTTTTGTGCTGTGTGCCTGTGATTTAGGCCAGTGGTGTGCAAACTGGGGGGCGTGCCCCCCTGATTTTTCAGGGGGGGGCGTGGCATTTACGGAGGCCCCGCACTGAAAGCGTGAGGGCTGTGAAAACTTACTTACCCGGCTCCAGTCACGCGAAGTCATGCGGCGTCAAATTACGCCCCGTTGCCATAGAGACGTGACGTCAAATGACGCCGTGGGTCATGTGACGTCACATGACCCCGCAGCGTAATTTGACGCAACATTAGAGGCGAGGGGGGGGGGGGTGCGACCGAGGAGGAGAGAAGGGGGGGAGGGCAGCGCAGGGAGTTTGCGCACCGCTGATTTAGGGAATATCAGTAGGAAGTGTTAGGGAGTAGTTACATGACACACAGTTATAATGAGATGTAGCAAACTGGGCGTCTCAGAACGCCATCTGTTTATCTTGTATTTGCATCAAAAACATCTGTGAAATCTGAAGTAACGTAAACGTCTCATGGCGTCAAGTGTAAGAAACAATTTCCTCCATTTTACACAAATTACGTTGTATTGTATGTCTTTATTTATATAGCGCCAAAAGTGTACTCAGCGCTTCACAAAGAATACAGTACAGAGAATTATAATAATCCAATAAGTGCAGCAAAATCAGACAATAGGAAAGGAAATCCCTGCCCCGAAGAGCTTACAATCTACATTAAATAATTGCACGTGTAATATAGTACTTACTGATGCTATTACGTTTTCAAGTGCCTTTCATACGTATGTGTAATATTGTACATGCATTTTTTTTTTTTACTCTTTTCATTGTAGATAAGGCTTCTTCCCAAGCAGGACTATCTGGAAGCAAATGCATTTTGTGTCCCCGGATACTGGTATAATAAAATTCCATTACTGCAAAGTGATATGGCCATCGCCTCCCTGGAGTGCTCAGGGGTGAAGGTGATGAATGACCATCGAGGGGCAGAGATACAATTTCTGAACTGTTACATATTGTTGTAGAAATGTGAACAAAGGTAGAAAGTCCAGCACAACTGTGCAATAACTCAATGTCAATAATTGGTTTGTGGGAGGTTTTAATACCCTCAGAAACTATTTCCATTTATGAATTGTGCAATTCTGGTAGGACGCACTATTTTTAATCAACATGGAAAAATGATATTTATTCCATCAATGCACTTAATGGTACTATTTAATCTTTCTTAATGTAGACTATACATAAGACCAAATCCATGACTTCATATCACATTCCCTTCCTTAATTCTGGAAGTGCTTGATTTGGTTCTAGAAGTTCACAATCCATCCTTCTTCCAGCCTCATCTTTAATATGAAGAAAATGACATTCTATGTAATGGGTAGAAAACAACATACATACAGAGATAGGTCATCAGTCACCAAATGCTAGCTGTTAGCAAGGGGGGAGGGCAGGCAATGTGCTTAGTAATGCCTCAAACCACACCTCAGTGTATGCATGCAATGTGGGTGGTGTATCTGTCAATCACTGCAGGAGCCTCATATGTTGTGTCCCATAATGCCATGCAGGGGCAAGCACAATGCATTGTGGGGTGTGACTTTGGAAGTTCCTGTGATAATTGACAGCTATAGCACCCACCCTGAGGTGCAGTTTGAAGCCTTACTACACGAACCCTTATGGAATGTAGGTGTAAGGAGTGTGTAACAAAGTATCTGCCAAATGAACTAGCCCTAAAAAAGAATGGAGCTGGAGCTGCGGGACCATACCCGAATTTTGACTGCACCGATAGGATTGAATTGAAAGCATTGTCTTCATATATCTACTATTTCTACTGAATGTTGGTGGAGAACTGTGAAAACCAGCACACCAACCACCGCTCACTCTAATGGCAAACATCACAAATTTACAACTTGCAAACAACTACTCATTTCTACTCATACTGTTACTCTCTTTAGCAGGTGATATTGAACTTAACCCAGGCCCTCCCTTTTCAACTCTGCCCCATACATCTGAGAATACCCTCTTCAAATGCCAAAAAGGTCAATATAAATATCTTGAGCCTCCTGCCCAAACTGGATGAACTAAGAGCATGGTACCTTATGCATAAACCCAAAGCCATTGTTCTCACAGAAACATGGCTAACCCCTAAACCCCTTGATGCAAATACTCCATTTCTAGGAAAGATAGATCAAAGAGAGGAGGAGCGGTGATATTTTATATTGCAGACACCTTACAATTTACACTGTTAAATTGCCCCCCAAGCCCACCCTCTTTTGAAATCCTAGTTGGCAAAATCTGCCTCCCCTTTTCTAAGCCCGTTCTGATAACTGACATCTACCCCCCCTAAAGCCCCTCTACAGTCCCTGACTGATATCACCCAGTTTCTTGGCTCCATTTCCTCTCTGAATGAGAAGAGTGAGCTGCTAGTTCTTGAGGATTTCAACTACAATTGGCTCAACCCGAACAATTACAAAATCCAGATACAACTCAAGTCACTTAACCTAAAGCAACTAATTTCCCAAATCACACGGACAAACGTGAAATCTCACGACCACGACTGGATTCTCCCCTCAAATCCCAGCAGAATCCAATCCTCTGGCATTCTTCCTGACATTTTCAGTGACCATGTAATAATGTACTGTGTAAGGAAAATTAAATCACCCCAATCAAGCCCTAAAGTTCTCCCACTAGAACATTTAGAAACTTTAACCCACAACAGTTTCTGGCTGACCTTACCAATTGCCCTTGGTACAGAATCAACTTAATTCCCGACCCCGATTCTGCTCTCGACTATTTCCAATCCGACTTCTTAAAACTCTGTAATACCCATGCCCCACTATGCAGAATAAGAGTAATGGGGCCCACCTTCTGTGGGTTACAACTGACCTTATAGCACTCTACCAGTTCAGGGATGCCTTGTGGAAAAGCTACAAAGTAACTGGCACTACCAAGGATCTTAATAACTACAGATGCCTGCGGAACATGTGCACAAGGCAAACAAGGCACGCAAAAGCAATATTACTCTGACAATCTCCACCAGAATACATCAAACCCAGCTAACTTCTGGAAGGTTATCAACAATATATTCCAGCCTTCTAGCCATCAACAACCAAGTAATATCACTAAGGAGGATATTACTCTGACAAATCCCACTGATATTGCAAATGTATCAATGATTACTTTGTGGGGTGTGCTACTAACTTATTAGCGAAACGCAACCCAAACTACAAATATGAACCTCATTTTGAGAGTACCCCTATAGCCCCACCCTCTCCCAACACTGCTCACAATTTTCAATTTGTCCCAGTATCTGAAGAGGAGATTACATAAGCGCTCCTCAAATTAAAACTAAGCAGCCAATGTGGACCTGATTTACTGCAATCTAAGTTCCTAGGACTTGGTGCCCCAGCCATTGCCAAAACAATTGCTTCCATAGTCAACTCTATCATGGCTGCAGGCCATATCCCTAAGACCTGGAAAACTGCCAGAGTTGGCCCAATCTTCAAAAGTGGGGACAAAAACACTGTCTCAAACTACAGGCCAATCTCACTTCTCCCAATTCTATCCAAAGTCATGGAAAAATGTGTTCACTCCCAATTAAGCGATTACTATATCAAGACAAATTTCCCTAGCCAATTCCAATCTAGCTTTCGCCCCAAACACTCCACGGTAACTACCCTCCTAAAAGTTTGCAATGATATCCAGTGTGGAATGGAACTGAGACAACTCACTGGTGTAATATTCCTAGATTTTTCAAAGGCTTTTGATACTGTTGATCATGTTATCTTGCTTAACAAACTCCAGTGCTCTGGAATAGGTACACATGCTTTAAACTGGTTTCATTCCTACCTATCAGGTAGATCCCAACATGTGTCCATCTCAGGCTGTAACTCCAACCCCTTGGATATCACCTGTGGTGTCCCGCAAGGCTCTGTTCTGGGGCCCCTACTCTTCTCAGTCTTCATCAATGATCTTTCTACAGCTTGTAAGGGAGCTTCAATACACATGTATGCAGATGACACAATCTTATATGCACACAGCCCTAGCCTCTCCGACCTTGAATAACATACTTCAATCTGACTTTTTGAGACTTGAAAATTGGATTTCCCAAAACAAACGGTTTTAAACACTGACAAGACTGTAACTGGTATTTGGGACTAAGGCTACATTTTTAAAGCTTCCAATGACTGAGCTCCAGATCAGAACCAACGCTAATACCACCCTAACCCCTGTCACTAGTTTTAATTACCTGGGCATATGGTTTGAGTCCCATTTAACATTTGGGATGCACATTGATACCCTGACATACAAAACCTATGCCAAACTATGTGTACTTTATAGGAACAAATCCTCCCTAAGTCTGCTGGTCAGAAAGCGTATGGCACAGCAGATGCTAATGCCAATTATCAACTATGGAGACATAGTATACGGCTCGGCACCCCAAACCCACCTTAGCAAACTTGACACCCTCTACAATTCTCTATGCCGTTTTGTTCTCCAATGCAACTACAACACACATCACTGCGAAATGCTCAAAGAACTAAATTGGTCATCACTTGAGTCTAGGCGCAAAGTTAATCTTTCCTGTCTTGCCTACAAATACTTTCTTGGCAAGCTATATTCTGCCCAGATACAAGGGTAGAATATTGTTCACACCCCCTGGGTATAAAAGGTGGCGATCCAGAATTTTATATTTAGACCTCATTTACCATCAGGAGTTCCTTTTCCATCCAGAGGGACTCCAGGGAGGTCTCCAGGTTAGGTTCTAGCCTGTAAAGGACACCTTATATTTTAGCATAGGGACAGTATCCTATTATTAGGGGCTCCCAATAAATAGGAACTAAAGTGAATACACTACTGGAGGGAGTAGTCTCCATTAGTCTCCATCTGCAGGACTAGGAAGAGACCTGGGTGTGCTGCTGACAATTCCTAGACTAAAGGATTTAGGTCCGTGTCAGGCTGGGCAAAAGGCTCTTAAATGGGATGAGCCACTACGTAACTTGTAGGGCGAGGAGCTGGATTAACTATTTCTGCTATGCTAAATCTGTCCTATTCAAGTTGTGCTTCTTCATGAATGCATGCATATGAAGATGTTCTGTTATAATAAATTCAGTTGAAGAGTTCCTGGTGCCTGTGCAAATTATTCCTACTCCTCATACAAAGCCAGCATGGATCCAGCTGCCCTGACAGGATCCTAAAACCTGTCCTGTTGACAACATCAGGTTAGCTGCTGAGCACTGACATCACTTTATTCAGGTTCCAATCTGTTTAGAGCACAGAGACTATGTAACAACACTCCCTTTTCACTGTGCACACTATCCCTCATGAATGGGGTGGGATAGGGGTGGTACCAACACAAACTAGTAGTTACTAGTTGTTAGCTATTCATTATTATCATCATCACAGTAATGTGCCTCTAAAAACAATACCAGGATTTTGTGGTAGTTAAAAAAATAGAATAAAGGCTAAGTAACATAAATATAGGTTCAAAAAGAAGAAACATATAATATGATTACTACACATTTTAATATCGTTTGTGATAATGCTTCCATTGCATTGGGTTGTAAGGAGTGGCTCAGTGAGTAAAGACACTGACTGACACTGAGATTACTGCAGGGGAGCCTGGTTCAATTCCCGGTATCTGCTCCTTGGGCAAGTCACTTTATCTCCCTGTGCCTCAGGCACCAAAAACATAGATTGTAAGCTCTACGGGGCAGTGCCTGCAAAATGTTTCTGTAAAGCGCTGCGTACAATTAGCAGCGCTATACAAGAACATGCTATGTATGTATGTATGTATATTGCAGCCAAAGTTGACACTGTGTGCTCATTTGCATGCCATTTGCATGCAATTTCCCAGAATCCCTGGCTGCAGTGGAAGCACTGTATGCAAAGAGATGATGGTGAAAAGCAGGGTTGCCGACCTGTCTGAGACATGTACATGTGCTCACAAGTGATATTTTTATTTACTGTACGTGTGGAAGATTTTTGTCTCTTTTTTACCCACCACAACTTATATAATGTGTTGTTGATACAGCAGGGCCCCGGGTATACGGCGGGTTCCGTTCCAGGGGCCCGCCGTATTGTGAAAATCGCCGGAAAGTGGATCCGGCGATTTTCAGTGATTTTGCATGCACAGAATGGCGTTTTCGCCGTTCTGCGCATGCACGGCTATGGTCTGCGCGCGCAAACTACGGTATGCGCGCATGCGCCGGGCGCAACCGCCCATTCTACCCATGCGCGAATGGGAATCAAAGATGGCGGCCCCCTTCTCAGTGCCGCTGTATCGGCGGATCGCCGAAAAGCGAAGCGCCGAAAAGCGGGGCCCAGCTATACACATGTTAAGAAATATGTCTTTATCTTTTCATGTTCTACCTCTTGCAGGTGCCAGGTAGGGTTGCCAGGTGTCTAGTATTGAACCGACTGTCCTGTATTTGGACACTGTCCAGTAAAAAATGAGAAGTAATATTGGACATGTATGTGCCTGGTATTACCTCTCTGGACATACTGTAGTGCCCTGACCGGCTTGGCGGGCGGTGGGATTTCCCCATGCAGGGAGAGAGAAGGGCTGTTGCTACGAGGCAGGGTAATGCAGCCAATCAAGAAAAGATGTCAGGAACCTGGGGTTGGGGCAAAGGAGAGGAGGAAACAGCATGGAGAGGTGAGAGGGGTGTGTATGTGGCTCGACCATGCCACAACTTACACTATTGCATCCAGTATTTTTGGAGAAGCCAGCTGGCAACCCTAGTTCCAAGGTTTCTCACCAGAAGATGCAAACAACATGTTGTCAAGTGTATTGGTCAACCAGCAGTGATCAGTAACTGTTCCCCTTTCTTTAATTGGTGGTTAATACAGTGCTTTCCTCCCACCAGTGTTGGAAGAACCTGACATGCACTGGAGAGTAATGTGTTGCAGACTTATCCTGCACTAATGGGATAAACACACTTTGTGAATTTCTTTAAATGTAGTGTGTGGCTGGAAGGCAGATATGAAGTTAAATTAGTAATGATGTATTTTACATAATATATGTAGCAGGGTACCCTCCCTTGCCTCCTCCCGGACAGTGGTTCCGTCGCGTCGGAGGGTTTAGTGAGCTGTGTTGGCCATGTTGTTGTTGGCGCAGCCACATGTTTATGGACTGTGTGTAAGGCGGCAGCCATCTTGAGGCTGGCGCTGCAGGAAGAGGAGGTCCTGTCATTCAGGATTTCCTCCGCGAGCTGGAGATGCCGTGTTCAGTCTCGACGGAGCCGGCGAAGGGAGAGGTAGTGTCAAGGGAGCTTGTCAAGCCCCTGGACCAGACTAGACCCATTCCCTGTAGGCCCCAGCTAGTTCCCCTACACCGTAGTGGAGTATTGTACGGCTGGCCAATAGTACAGGACTTGCCCCTTAGTGTGCGGACAATACAGCGAAGCAGATGGAACCGTGGTGGAGGATTCCCCTGGCCTGGTGGAACGGCTGCGAGGTCTACCAGACTAAGGCGAGAAGGGGATTGAGCCGGAGGCCCTGCATCGTGGCATCACGGATGTGGCCTGTCTGAATATACCCTGGTGTACTCGAGTACCCAGGAAGGTACCCACATGCACCAACACGACACAGGGAGGTATCGCTACCCTCACATATATCTCTAGGAGGGATTGTACTGCTGGACATCGGGTTCTAAGTGCCCAGGGCACCCACAGTACTTTGGGGGACAATTACTGTCATTGCTACCTGCTGGTTGTTATAGTTTGTGTATACTCTATTGCGGAAGAGGATATGGGACCATAGTAAATAGTGTTGCATATACAGTACTGTACTTTGTGTGGATTGTGGTTATTGGAGGTATACCATATAGGTATACCAGTTCCTGTGGGTGGCTATCCCTCCAACGCAGGGATCCTCAATGGTGGAGGCGCTGCACCAGCCACCCCAGGCTCCCCAAGCGCAGAGGCTTAGGCCTCTTGTAAGCCTAACAGGTTAGCACCATAACACCCGTATCAGCCAAATCTCCTCGAGGAGGGAAAGGGTGTTACATATATTTAGGGAGATATAAATAAAAACGGCAATAATGGCATTTTCCATGCTAAAACAGGCAATTTTGCACGGGAATAGACCACGCTGTATTCTTTATAGCAGTAATTCCCACCAGAAGCTAATATGAGTTTTACTAATAAAATGTCAGTACTATTCCCCCTGAGCATGTGCACAGAAACGTTTTTCAGAATCTCTTACTTCTGAGGTTACCATGATAACCTTTAGGCTGTGTTTATAGTGGAGAGTGGCCGTGCTCTCCAGCGCTGATGCTCACCTCTCGCTTACCAAGCGGCTGCTTTTCATGTTCTTGCCCCTCAGACAGAGCGTGTGCTCTGGTAGGCGGGGCTTGTGGGGTGGAGGCGGGTCGGGAGGCGGGACAGGGATCTGTGTCCGAGCTAGGGCAGGGGGACAGGGATCTGTGTCCGAGCTAGAGCAGGGGGACAGGAGCCTGTATCAGATATATATATAGACCCTGAATTTAAAAAAAAAATTTTTTTGCACAATGCACACACACTGCACACACACTCACAGCACACACAGCACAGCCTCACAGCACACACACACACACACATTCACACACACACACAAAGTGGGGGGGGGGGAGAGAAGAGCGTCCGGCTTGTCGCCTCCATCGCCCGCCCCAGGGGCCAACCGCACACCACCCGGCTCCCACCACGGCACCGCTCGCATCACCCACTCCCCCACCCCCCCTCCATCACCCCGGGCAGGCAGGCAGCCATGGGAAACGGGGCAGAGGGGGGACACACTGTTCACCCACTTCCCCCCCCCTTCTATATCCCGCCCCGGGCAGGCAGCCACGGGGATCGGGGCAGAAGGGGGACACCTCCCTCCTCCCCCCTCCTCCCGATCGGGTGCGTGGCGGTCTTTTTTTGTTTTTTTTATTTTTTTAATTAGCGCGACCGCGGAGGGAACAGGGAGCGGAGGGAACGGGGAGCGGAGGGAATAGTGACCGCATTTCTGAGCTGCGCTCTGATTGGACGGATGTGCACCTCCTCTCCAGCAAGCGCTGAAAGATAGATTTGCCTGTAGCGAAAAGCTGAGCGAGGTTCCGCATGCGTGAGCACGCAAGCGGAAGCTTTCACTCAGAATGGCACAATAATAAATAATGGGTCTCAGATAATATACTAATCACGCCTCAGCGCGGATCAGCAAGCACGACGCCACTATAAACACAGCCTTAGACTGCAGTGGGCTTTAGGGAAAACATAGCTTTTACCTCCCGGACACAATATTTAAAAAAATTATATATATCCTGAGCAAAGCATCATATTAAAAAATAAATAAATAAAAAGACGCAGCGTTGGAAAGGGCTAGAGGAGATGCGTTAATGTTTGTAAAAAAAATATGTTAAAAAAAAAAAAACATTGGCAATCGGCACAGACGCCTGCTTTAAAGAGAGCTCACATGTCAAAAATATGTCGGAAACAGCTTTTAGGTCAGGATTTGGTTTCGACAGTGTGAATCCGTGGTGTGCAAATCTTTCATGCAAATGAAAAAAAATCATGCAAAATTTGGTGTTATTCGTTTGCTATTCCAGTGGTGCTCAACTCCAGTCCTCAAGCCCCCCCCAACAGGTCAGGTTTTCAGGGTATCCCAGCTTAAGCACAGGTGACTCAATCAGTGGTTCAGTCGAAGATATCCCGCAAACCTGACCTGCATATGACTGTGTTTGATATAGTTGGTAAGGGGCTTTGCTCTCCAACCGCTAGTTAGGGACGAACAACAGAGTAAGTTAGCGCTCTCAGAGAGGAGTTAGGCATTGTGTTTGATTGTTGCCATGTTTTATGCCTTTAAGAATTTACCTGCTAACAGATCCATACTGTATTCTTCCTTTAATGTGAGAGCAAAGATCCTGCAATGTGGCTCAGTATATATATATATACAAATGTAAATACAACTGCATGCTCATCTGCATGTGTTAGGCAGGTCTGCAACCCCGCCTTTCCCCATTATCACCCAGCACACAGCACTTCCACTGCAGCAAGGGATTCTGGGAAATGACATGCAAATGAGCACACAATGCCACTTTTTGCTTCAAAAACCATTTTTAACATGGTTCCCTATAGGCTTAAGCTTGCTGCATGGTCACAGCTTTGAGCACAGCCAGGGTTAAGGTGCATACCCAGAAAACCACCCACAGACAGCTGTTTCGACCTTAATGGGTCTCATCAGTGTGGGGTTGATTAACTGGGTATGCAAAGAAGCTAAAGGATGGGCCAACCAAAATATATATATATATATACACACACACCCTTTATGCATACATAAATCTTAGAAAACATCTCACTCTAAGTTTAATAATAGATGGTGTGCTGTAAATTGGGAATTGTAAACCAACCAATTAGGAATGTACAATACATTTATAACATACCTTTCCACTGCAATGGCCACCAGGGTAAAAACCGAAGCAGAAACAGACATCCCTTGTACCAGACCACTCATTTTGCACATGATGTTGTCAAACGGCCATCCTAGAAATAACACAGAATAGGATAGGTTTTCATACAATATCACATTAAGTAATATGCTGAGATGTGTTTGCTTATGGTTTGCTGATAGATGGGGAGTTACATCTATTGCTAAAGGTACATTGTATATAACAAACATCATTAAATTGTTGCAGTACTGTTATAGTGCTGAATTGTTGTACCAAGAGTAGATTTGCTGCAGCTGTTATTTCCTTGTCTAGGTGCACATCAGCGTCAACATTATCTCTTCAACCGCAATAGAATGCTGTCAACTAAAAGCTTGAATACGACGACATTTATAAAGAACTCCCAAGATGGATCATTACTGCATCATATAACAACC
The DNA here is from genome assembly GCF_040206685.1 of Ascaphus truei. Classification (NCBI taxonomy): domain Eukaryota; kingdom Metazoa; phylum Chordata; class Amphibia; order Anura; family Ascaphidae; genus Ascaphus; species Ascaphus truei. The sequence goes on along the minus strand of NC_134490.1, from coordinate 21,900,833 downwards.
TGCAAAGCATCTTTAAAAACAGCAGCTGCATCATTTTGTGCTCTGGAAGACATTGCAACATGAGTCATGGCAACACGTATATTTAACAAGGCAGGTACTCTGCTCAACAGTCCCAGCAAGAATGATATCGAAAATTCAAAGCGGTAGAAGGATTTATGGGGATTTTAATCAAATATAATATTCCCAAGTAATTTAAAGTGCAGAAGTCAAAGCTGCTGCGCACTCCAATATTATTGTGAAATAAGCAGCATGCATTTTAATCAAGAGGAGAAGAGATATAAAAAAAACCCACTGATTACTATCATGTTCAAGATGTCAAGTCTCAACAGATCCAGGTAGTGCTAAGTGTGAGTCCATGTCCGGTTTCACTGTAAGATCATCAGATTCTTCATACTGCATTATTCTTAGTGGCTTGTTATGGCTGGAAGTATTGGCTCCCTTGCTCCAATGCACTCACTGAGAAGTAAAACCTTTTATTGATTATTACTGTTATCAACTTAATTTTTTTTGCTTTAGTGTGAAATACTTTTTTTTTTTTTTTAATTATTATTAATTTGGTGTTAAAACCTTGAGAAAAAACTGTGACCCTGAGGTTTTGCTAAAATACACCCATATTACTAGTTGCATACTCAAGTATACGTGTAATCAGGGGCGAACAGACAGGACTAATGTCAGGGGGCCCGGGCTGCAGAGCCTAATGTGTGAGATTGGCAGAGGTGCCTGTCAGAGGGAGGCCCCTCTGACAGGCACTTCTGTGGGCAGTCAAGGACAATAAGTCACGGCCGTTTCACTGTGACTAAATTGCAGCAGGCACTACGCCGCGACACCCCACCGCCGGAACCTGCCGCCGCTGGCCAATTCCCTGCAAAAATAAGTGCCTAAACCCCATACCCCAAGCCCTTACCCTAAAACCCCCGACCCTAACAACTAAAATGCCTTAAATTACTCTCTACCCCAGCTACTAAAACCCCTTAAATTAACCTATCCTGAGTACTCAGACCCTTAAATTAACCCCTACCCTAAACAGTACTAAAACATACCTTAGAAGCGGCCACAGGCAGATTGGCTGCGGTGGAGGGCTGAACGCCGGCGGCCATTTGGTCATGGTGAAACGGCCGTGACCAAATGCCCCATTACACCTCCACAGGCCCCTTCTTGCAGGCACCTCTGCGGGCCCCCTCTGGCAGGCCCCTTTTTACAGGCACCTCTGCAGGCCCCCTCTGGCAGGTCCCTTCTTCAGGCACCTCTGCGGGCCCCCTCTGGCAGGTCCCTTCTTACAGGTACATCTGCGCCCCCCCCCCTTACAGGCCACTGGCAGGACCCCTCTTACAGGCCCCTCTGTGGGCCTGCTCTGGCAGGACCCCTCCATGTTTGCTTTACCAGTATCCAGTTGTGCTGCAATCTTTCTCCATACCTTTGGTTTGGGTGATGTACAAGTTCTTTACAGTTATTGATCAAAATGGTGCACATACCAGTATTCTGCCTGTTCTGATGTAGATGTTCCAATTGTTCATCTTTGTAAGTATGTGTATCTCTATCATCATCTCGCACACTTTATATACGTGAAAAACAAAAAGGTTTTATTTTCTCAAGATGAGTTGGGGACCAAAAACATTGATCATACCTATAGCACAGTAAAGCTTTCTTGATTTTCACTTATGTAGAATGCACTGGCCCTTTATACATTGTGATAGCGCCAAGGAAATGTTCCATACAAATAACGGCGGACCCCTCTGTTTCACAGGCACTAAGAGCAGAGGTGCCCACGGTATAACCACCAACGATTGGCCTGCAAGGACCCTGACTGTGGTTATACATCGACTGGTGTGCCAGCTAAAAGGTCTGTGAAGGAGGTTTTCCATTTACTATTCTGCCTGCCAGTATCTGGTAGCCCCCTTCCCACAGGGACTGGTCAGCTGGCTTACTGCCTGATATCCTCTGATATCCTCTGAGAGGGGAGTTTTAGCTAATACATTGCACTGCCTTTTTGTGAATGAAGCATCAACTATAGGTTTCCCTGCAGTGATATATTACTAACTATTTTCACTATCTAAGGCGTGTAATATAGTGCACGCACGCGTCAATTATAATTGGCTGTGTTTAGCCAGACGTTTATATACTTGGGAATAATTAATGCTGTAGCGCCTCCTGTGGTCAGTGTGAAGAATACATCTGACTGCCCCAAAGGACTTTGTCACAATGTATTCTATCATTTTTTTGTTTTAAGCCGTGCACCTCTGTCATTATGTATGTATGCTTGATAACTTTTTCCCTTACTCAGCATTGTGTTGGCCAACACCAGCCAGGTAAAATTAATGCAAATTTCTTTCATACACAAGCTCGAAGAAGAATAGATCCTATTAAAAATTAGGAGTAATTTGTTTGCATCTATTTGGCTTCTGTCCAATCATTTTCTCTACACGCCTCTTCTGATGAAGGAACACCATTGATCCATTTTGCACATACACTATATACCGGTATTAAAATACTCTGCTAGCTACTTAGCAACATCTTGTTTATTTTAAAGAAAATAGGGCTCTTAAATGTGTCTCTTCCAATGTTGACGTTTAATCCGTTCAACAAAACAGAGAGTTTAAATTATTCATGGCAGTCAGTGGTGCTAATTGCGCAATGCGCTTAATTAACAGTGTTTAGATGAATGCAGATGTAATCCTAATGTGGCCGCAAGATGTAAACAATGTAATTATGCTTATGCTGCGTGTTTAGAAGATGGGTACAGTAGCTGGCAGCAAGCCACGTCCAGTTATATACAAAAGTTGATATTACTATATAACAAGGTTCAAGGAACTTCATGTTTTTATGATAACTGATTACTAATTAGTTTTTACAGAGTTCAACCAATTCGTTAAAAAAACCCACAACAAAAAAGTTCCAGATATAGCACCCATTATTCTAAACTCGCGTACCGTTGGTTATCACTAATGCAAGTTTTAACGAGGAATGCATCATGGCTTCCTTTAATCAAATGAAATCACAGTTACTGTATGCATTAGAAATTAGATTAAAATTGCCTGAAGTATGTTAAAATATGCTTGTTCTAAGCCTAATGGGTGATATATCTGTCATTTGCAAACATGATAAGCTGAAAACATTGAGGGGTTTGAGTTCTTTTGGCTAATCTATTTGTGTGTGATCACTGTGGGCAAAAGAAGAGTTTGCAAAGTTTCTTCTTATTTTTATTGGCCCAATAACAGAGACAGGGTGGGGTATTTAATTTACAAACAAGCCAAAAATTGCTCAATGATGGATTTAAGCATGACTGCATTATATGATAAACACAATAGAATTTGCAGGGGGGGGGCAAATGGGGAGAGCCGGGCCCGGCGGCAACGAGAGGACCGGCAGCCGGGCATAGAAATTGGAACCGGCCAGAGGTTGGGTACAACTGATTTGTCTGGGCACTGGGCACCGGCTCTCCCCAGCTGTGGTCCTCCCTCACTGTCCCATGCCGGGCCTCTCTGACATCGTCGCGTGGCAGGAGAGGCCCGGCGGGAGAGAGGAAGGCTCAACAGGAGGTCCGTAGCAGCTGGTGCAGAGCCGGGGCATCCCCAAGGTAAGTGTGTGTTTTTGTATGTATTTGGGGTGGGGGTTGTATGTATTTGGGCGAGCAGGGTTTTTAGTATGTATTTTGGGGAGTTGAAGGAGGGTATAGTTTGTAGCAAGTATTTGGGGGCCGGGTTTGCATTATGTATTTGGGAGGGTGGGGTGTGTTTGTTTTTTTTTTTTTTTTTTTTTTTTTTGGGGGTGTATGTATTTATTGGGGGGGGCTCTAGTCCTGGACAATCTGTCGGTGGCCACACACACACACACACACACCTTATTTACATTGACAATATGTATCACACAAATAATACTGCACGATTACATACTGCTGGTAAATTAAAACAAATTCCTACAAATACATTTTCTTGCATGCTGAAAGAATTGCCATTGTAAGAAGCCGTTTGACACAAGCAATTTGTTCTGCTGGGAAGTGGAGTGAAATCCCAGGCAACCCGCAGGTTGCTGATCTGTGCTCACACAGACAGGGGCTAACAAGATATTTCCTTGTTGTTATTTTCTTGGGGCAATCTCCACGCAGCCAATTTCTGCTGTTAGCTCTTTTGTACCTAAATGTTCCATTCTGTCTTTCTGACTGCTTCCATTTGATACTAAAAGTACTTAAACCGTGTTAACCCTATTTCCTAATGAAAAGGCAGGGGGAAAAAGTGCATTTATGATTCTATTTGATGGGTGGAGCATCAGGGTCCTGAATCACTGTGGTGGAATTATTCATTGTTATACTGTAGTATGTGTAGCCATGCCTGGTGGCTACCAGTCTGCCCTCCCTGTCATGTAAGTCCTGATAGATGCAGGCTGTGTCAGGCCCCCCCCCCCATCTTCGGTTTACCCCTCCTCTTGCAGCTTCCTTGAGTGGCAGGAGTGGAGGTGTGACAGGGTCTGTGTGTTGCCCAATCCGGGTGCAGACCTTGTGCCCTCCCCTTCTGCACTAAGGAAAAGGCAGTTCTAAAATATAGTGAGTCTGAGTCTCTCCCTCTTGGGATTGAGACGTGCCGTCAGCCTCAGGGGGCTTAAGAGAAACACCAGGCCTCAAGGTTGATATCTGGCCTAGGTACATCCAGAAGCAGGGGGCCTGTGACTGAAGAATGCATTCGCTGTATTACCATCTGCAGTGGATGTGAATAAAGAAGGCCCTGTTTTACATATACTCCCTGCCTAAGTCTACAGTCTACAGTATTAGGGGTAGAGTATGACTGATGAGTCTCCAGCCAGGCTGGAGCCTGCAGTGGATGGAGGCGCTTGCACCAAGAGAGGAATGAAGCCTGAGACATCCAAAAGCTTGTCCTCTTATCCTCACAACATCGCGGACCCTCAAATCTCCTGCAGCTTACAGGTACCCTGCACCAACCCACACCTGGTAGCCAACCAATCTCCCAGAGGGGGGGGGGGGGGGGAGGGGGAACGGGGAACCAGCGCTACATATGGATGTGGTGTTAGTTTGTATTCTAATGATTACAATTCTACTTTTTAAAATGCTGGCATCAGACTAGCAGAAGATGTTGAAGGGAAAAACCGACTGAGAAGCTCAAAGGCGTCTGCCAGTGCTAACAATAGGAGATAAGGAGTCTCTAAGGGAGAGATTAATGGAGAGCATAACTGCTGCTGTGTGACAATTGTGTCCATATAGTATAATGCAGAAAGACAGGATCAGCCTGGAGTTACACTTTACTCACGATACAGCCGTCCTCTGTATGTCCGTAGCTCTCACTCTCTCTCTCCTGGTGTCAGTGTGTGCACACACGGATGACGTCACTCCCCGGCGCTGGCCCGATCCGGAACATCAGAGAAAAGTAGACTGATCGATGCCGCTGCCTCTCCAAAGAACACGGGGACTCACCAGGTAAAAATAAAACTGAAGTTTATTCTAGTAACATTAAAAAGTGAACACTCAGGACGAACAAAAATAGAGCAACCTCCTCCCACGCGTTTCGGGCATGCACTGCCCTTTCTCAAGGAGTATACTTACCTTCCCATGACTTACCTTATACTCCTTGAGAAAGGGCAGTGCATGCCCGAAACGCGTGGGAGGAGGTTGCTCTATTTTTGTTCGTCCTGAGTGTTCACTTTTTAATTTTACTAGAATAAACTTCAGTTTTATACGTATGTTTACCCCCGCTTCAGCTTTGCTATAGAACAATGAAACTGGTGCTGCAAAGGGCGTATAACTTAATACATAGTAGACAGACAGAACCCCTGTAAATAGCACTCTGTTTCTGTATGAATTGGTGATTTGTTTAAAATAACTTTATTAGTTGACAATATCGTTAAAATATTGGGGTTTAAAACAATGATTAAATAATGCCAAGTGTGGCTAACTCTATGGATAGGTGTATCCAGAGGAGTATACAATGCTGTATTAATGCCCAGTGTTAGGGTAATTCACTGGCCCTAGTGTTCCTCATATGGAGAGAATGGGCTAGAGTTCTTATGGTGGAAGTAGTGGCTGTGTGGACCACATATGTAGTGCCCCAGTATTGAAATACTAGTAGGTGCACTAGTTGATTGGACCTGTACTTAGCTGCTTTTGTACTGCAGCTATTAGTACATTATAGACTTGTGTATACAGATCTAGGTCTATGTGCACCTATTATGAGTGTTTAACACCAGCATGTGTGGGTGGTGGTATTTAAATACAAGTGTGTGATACTTAACACGTGTACATCCCAAGTGTGTAATGTCAGGGCTAGAATAGACACATGCTGGTGTTAAACACTCATAATAGGTGCACATAGACCTAGATCTGTATGCACAAGTCTATAATGTACTAATAGCTGCAGTACAAAAGCAGCTAAGTACAGGTCCAATCAACTAGTGCACCTACTAGTATTTCAATACTGGGGCACTACATATGTGGTCCACACAGCCACTACTTCCACCATAAGAACTCTAGCCCATTCTCTCCATATGAGGAACACTAGGGCCAGTGAATTACCCTAACACTGGGCATTAATACAGCATTGTATACTCCTCTGGATACACCTATCCATAGAGTTAGCCACACTTGGCATTATTTAATCATTGTTTTAAACCCCAATATTTTAATGATATTGTCAACTAATAAAGTTATTTTAAACAAATCACCAATTCATACAGAAACAGAGTGCTATTTACAGGGGTTCTGTCTGTCTACTATGTATTAGAATAAACTTCAGTTTTATTTTTACCTGGTGAGTCCCTGTGTTCTTTGGAGAGGCAGTGGCATCGATCATTCTACTTTTCTTAGCAGAAGATGTTCTCTACAGGCAGATCTTCATGCATTTTACTGGCTTGGGGAAATTAGGATCCGATCTATGACAAACTGTATCTTCCTACTATTTACTTCTAATCATGTGCTGGAGGGTCCAGCATCTTCCTCTGTGATACCATATTAACATGGAGACTTAGATTGGAAAAAAAAAAACCGTGTATAGACTTTTTTGGTGCAGTCTACATTCTAACTGGGTGAGATGTTCGGAGATATGTAACGTGCAATACTGTCAATTGGGGCACTATCACAGTCTAATCACTCTAATGAATAACTCCCCATGTCTCAGGGGGGCGGGGGGATCCTTCCTATCTACAGTAAGTGGGGTCACTCCCTAAATCAATGGTCAGCATTGAACATTCACACATTTGTCCCTTTTTTTTTTCCTCTCCATAATTTGCAAATTAAAAGGAAGCAAATCAGGAATAACAAATTGGTAAAACATGTATTACAACAATTCAAATATGTTTTAAATATAAGGGGGCTATAGACCATGATTTTCACAATCCTAACCTTTGCAAATACAGTACATGGGTCTTGTGGTGGTTCTGTCTCCGTATGAACTGGAAAAGTAGATATCATTGTTGGTGTCATAAGCTGGCAGGCATAAGCATATTCAAATGGACAAGGAGCAAATTGTGACACACACACTGAGTGCTCATTTGCATGTCTAGCTATTCCAACTCTAATCCATCCAAAATGCTGCTGGCAGACTAGTCTACCTCACTCACTGCTTTACTTCTGCTGCTCCACCATGCATACTGTATGCCTACACTGGCTTCCCATAGCCTCCAGATTCTAATTTAAATCCCTAGATCCGACTTACAAAGCCGTCGACACTGCCCCCCCACCCTTACATCTCAGCCCTCATCCTCCAATACATACCTAAACACCCCCTATCTTCTGCAAATGACATCCGTCTCGCCTCCTACTTTATTACCTTCTCTGACTCCCGACAGCAAGACTTCGTGCAGCCCCTCTCTCTACAATTCCGTACCGTGTACCATCAAACTCTCCAGCTTTCAGACATTTGAAAACTCCCCTTTTTCAATGAAGCCTTCTCGCCATACCTCTAAGGCTGCGGCCAGGGTGAAACGGAGTGCGTGCGCTCACGCTCGGCGTGATCAGAGTGATTGCTCTGAATGCACTCGTCCAGGGTGAGGGTGCTTGCCATGCGCTTGCTGCTTGGCGAGACCGCCACATTTGATTTGGCTCCTCGCTGATGTGTCACGTGAGTGGTTCGCCCAATGAGGGCGAACCAGCTCCGTGATGTCATGGCCTCGCCACTGACATGCCCCTGCGCACGCAACTAGCTGGACATAAATCGCCGAGCAGGGCGCATGACATCATGGTGCCCGAGCGCCAGCGTGCGCACTCCCAGCCTGGCCACAGCCTAACATCCAACTCCTCTCCCCCTCCAACCCCATTGGGGCCAGCTCACTGGCTGCACCAATTTCCACTCTATGTAATATTTCTCCCCCCCCCCCCTCTCCCAAACCTTAATGCCTTCAACTGTCAGACTTGGCCATATTCTAACCTTATCCTACAATGAGCAGCCATCTTACTTTCTTGTTTCAACACGGTCCCTCATTCCCTCTAGATTGTAAACTCTCATGAGCAGGGTCCTCATTACCATGTTTGTCCTCACTTGTATGTAACGGTTTATGTATGTAACCCCCCCCTGTTGGGTTACTAGTTGTAATATAAAGGGTTAATTAATGTCTGATGAGTTGTTGCAAAGTGGTGACCTTTATATGTTTGTTGCCAATGATGTACCAGAGTACGTTAGCCTGCTATTCTAGAAGGAGCTCATCCTGTCACATGGGGTGGGGTGATGTATGGCGGGGCTGGGGGGGTAGCAGCGGTAGCAGCCTAGCGGCACTGCGGGGGCCCGGCGGTGCCTGGTGGGGGGGGCGCCACGGTGGTGACAGTGCTGCGGGGGCGGGAGCAGCCTAGCGGCACTGCAGGGGCCCGGCGGCGCCTGGCGGTGCTGGAGGGAGCGCCACGGTGGTGACAGTGCTGCGAGGGCGTGAGCAGCCTGGCGGCACTGTGGGGGCCAAGCGGCGCTGCGGGGGGGAGAGCGCGATGCTGCGGGGGATGGCGGTGCTGGGGGGGGGGAGCCCAGTAGCAGCCTGGCAGCACTGCGGGGGCCCGGCGGCACCTGATGGGGGGGCGCCACGGTGGTGACAGTGCTGCAAGGGCGTGAGCAGCCTGGCGGCACTGCGGGGGCCAAACGGCGCTGCGGGGGGAGGGAGGGTGTGGCCACAGGGAGGGGGTGGTGACGGTGCTGCGGGGGCCTGGTGGCAGGCACCTGTTCCACGAGGCTGCGCCCGCATGCGCCATGCTTCCCTCTCACGCTGGTGCGCCGGAAGCTTAGCCCAGCTGCTGACTTCCAGCGCTGCCAATAGGGAGACGAGGCACAGAGTGTTGTTTTTAATTTTTTTTATTAATTGACGCACGGCTGTGCAGGGGGCCCGAGCGGCCAAGCCCCCCTGACACACGGGGCCCGGGACGCCAGTACCCTTTGTCCCCCCCCCCCCTTGGCGGGCCTGCGGGTATGGGACCAGCTACAGTATGCACCCATATTCCACAGGCAGGACCTGGGGAAGGAGGCAGAGTGGGTGCAGAACTTCCTGCTTCTAAAATAAGTGCAGAAATGGCTTTCTGTTGTGTTTCTGCTCCCCTCTAGCTCTGAGATACTGAAGAGCACACCAAACTAATATAAAAAAATAGGATCTAAGTAAATGACATGTACTATCCCTAAAAAGATACTGCTCTAAGTCCAAGGATTTCACAACGATTCCTTCCAAAATAGCAAAATTTAGGAGTAGGAAAAAACTTCGCCCTTCGTGACGACCGGAAGGGACCCGCGCGGGAGATCCGAATACACACACACCGGCAGCGAGAACGCTGAAAAGCCCGGGATTTTGTACTATTCACCGTTTTTAAGTGTAAAATGTGAGTGCATTTTTATTTGTTTGCCGCTGTTCATGAATTTACCTTTGGAAAATACTACGCCACAAGAGTCCTTCTCCTTTTTATGGTTATATCCTGGGGAAGAGTTCACCGTACCTGAGGGATCGATACTGAAGGTCTGCAATCACCGTTTGCTCCCATCAGAGAGAGACAGAGTCTCCGTTATGCGTTAACATTATGGATAAAGTGTGAGTTGAATTCATCCACAGCTCCCCACTCTATCATTTCACAATGGGTTGCTCTATGTCGTGTTTTCTTATCTTTTACATGCAATTGCTGTGAACGTTTGGCGCTCCCCTGACTTCGGTTATCTACAAGGGAAAATAGACTCGAACAGTCTACCAAGGGTTTTTAAGCTGCTCTTCAATATTATATTTTTTTCACATTGGTGGTGTTATATATTTGTTTCACATATTGCTGATGAAGCGCTATGTACATTAATGGTGCTATATAAATAAAGACATACAATACAATTAAGATTTATTTACCAATTGTTCACTCTTTAATCATTTTTCACACTGTGTGCACGTACATTGTAATTTTTTGCGTTTAAATAAGTCACAACTTAATAGTATCCACTTAAACTGTTTAGAGCCCCCCGATTACACACCCCTCAGATTTGTTATTTCCCATCACTCTTATTTTAGGCTGTGGAAATTATACATGGCGAACTCCCTGCGAACATTGTAAAAAAACAAAAGAAAATATGAGTTCTCCAAGTCCGACACAAATTGCCAGGTGTGCGAACTTTAGCCGAGAGTTTGCTCATCTCTCTTCCTAATAAACTGATTTGGCATGAAGACATCAGATAAGTGCTTTGCCTGGAATATTTATTCTGCATGTCATTTTCTATAATGATTGCTTAGGGTCCAGAAAAGGAGGAATAATGAGCAATTAAGAGACCTGTATTATCATAGCTAACAGTCTTGAGTGTATAGTAATAACATATCAGCTATTATTGCCTGATTGATGTTGATACATTTCCTAAGTGTGGGAATGAAAGGGTATTTCATGAATTCATTACATCTTGACTTGTACTAAAAAAAAGGCGTAAATTGATATACAGTTGATAAAGTGCATGACGTAAAATGATGTTTTCTGCGGAACATCTGCTGCTTTTATATTTAACAGGATTAACGTCACAAACATTCAAATAAAAAAAAAACAGTGCTTTAAATTTGCATTAAAGTTAAATCCTGGTGATTTGATGTTTTCATTAAATAAATCAAGTGCATTAAGGCGTTTTTTTTTTTTTTCATTTAAAATTATTTTTAAAACTTCCAGAATTTAATTTACAGCAGGGATGCGGGGTCATTGTTTTATTTCTTCCAGCGCTATAAGAAAATAAGGACATTTACACATGTCCCCGTTCTGCCACAGAGCCAGCTAGGAAAGGGGAAAGGAAAAAGCAGGATACTGAACATGCCGTAAGACAAAAACAATGAAGAGTCTAAGTCCGCGTTTATAGTGGGTATGACGGTGCGCGTGTGCGCGGCGTGAACAGTCCTCTTCTCTTTAAGGCCGTCCATAGTGCGTGTGACCGATTTTTGAAAAGACAAATAATTTTGTCTTTTTGCGCGACGCCTGGGTCACATGCAAGTTCAGCCAATGAGGGCGAACCGCTCATGTGACGTCACGGCCATGGCTCCTCGTCGCGCAAACCCTATGAGCACAAATCACTCGAGCAACAGGCACCATGCATTCCGTCACGCACGTGCCCACCATAAACGCGGCCTAAGTGTGCTGTGGACAACATAAGGCCCTTGAATGCTCAACAGGGCCACACCAACAAATGAGATTTATTTTGCAGAATTTGGTACAATGTAATATTTGTGAAAGAATTTCTAACATTCATTAATCTGGCAGGAGAGTGGCACGGCCCCCCCAGCACTGCGATCACCCAGTCAGCCCCCTTCCATTCCTCAACAGTGGAACGAGTCTTGTGCTCCATAACAGCACAGAATGCGATCTTTCCTAGCAAAACGAGCCGCCATTTTTTGACATTGCTACTGTCATGGGCCCTTGGAGTGCCAGATCCCATGATAGAGTAGCTATGTCTTGTGGCACTGACGGGTTAAATTGAGAATTCAGTGACTTAGTATGAGTAGCCCCCAAGGGTAACGATCACTGCCTTGCACTGTATTTGCTTTAGTGCAATTTGTTTGTGTAAGGTTGGGTGCAGGCATTTTCTTCTGTTTTGCAGACCTTGTCTGTTTTCATGTGTTTGCTGCATCAAGAATATATCCTGGGTATATAGTCATTCCCATGGGATGGGAAATCTGTTTATCGTAGGACAGAGGTATCACTCAATGGGTTTGCATGTGGTCTTTGTGCCCCACATAATGTACGATGCACAGCTGTGTGTTATACATTTTTACCCCTGTGCAGTATTAATATGATTTACTCTTTTGCTGCTATATAACATAAAATGAAATATTTCAGAGTGAGCTGTAACAAATTATCATCTGGACAGCAATAGCAGAACAAATGTAATTGCTGAAATACATTCATTTAAAAAGAATCAATTACAAACCATTCTATTCTATTAGTCTGTAACATACCCAGGTATTCAATTTTGACTATTTTATTAAGAACTTTATTTCATATAGGCCTTTTTTCCCAAGGGACTCAAAATACAAAATGACAAAATAACACGCAGTATATAGAATTCTACAGGCGCGGTCCCCCAGGAGCAGAGCATAGTGCTGCCTATAGTGGACTTATTTGATGCAAAGACAAAGTTAAACTGCACCATTAGAAAAGGAAGGAATTTTAGGATAACTGGAGGAGGCAAACTGTAGGACGTTCTCAGGACAACTTTTGTTGGTGCTGATTTTACATACCTAGGAACCTGCCAAGTTTCAGAAGCAAAGTCCACCAAAGATTCTAAGGTGACGTTCCCTGACCATGGTGTTGAAACAGGTACTCGATCATAGTGGAGTCATTGGGAAGGCACTAGGGGTTTCTGTGCGATATAGCCCTAATCTGCAATAGTGAGTGTAACTAATCAAATACAAATTTAAAAGGATCGGGTATTACTTTTGGTCTATTTTATAATGGCCCTTTTCCCAAGGGACTGAAAATACCAAATGACTTTCACAGTCCCTGCCCTGAGGAGTTTATAATGCATGATTGGTGTCTTTGGCAGAGAGAGATAAACTAACTTGCTCATGATCACAAGGAGCTGACACCGGGTTTTGAAATAGGCTGCGAATGGCACTAACTGCACGTGACAACACTGACCTTGAAGCACTGCTACAAGGTCAGTGTTGCCATGGTCAGTCAATGCTTTTACACACTGACAAAAGCAAAGAGACTGCGACGCACCACCAAAAATGAAGGAGGGTAACTTGGATACAAAAATAGCTTTAATGGATCCTTGGGAAATGGACGTCACTCAACATTTGTGATGTTTGTGATATGACTTAAAATGGATGCAAATATACTTAAAATATGTTTGTGATATATCAAAATTTGATTTTTATATTTGCATTTATGACTTATGTGTAATTCTTCCTATATCAGCATTATTTTGTGTTATTTATAGATTGATTTAATTATTCATTATTCTCTAGAAATATATTCATTTATAATAGTTAATTAATATTTAATGACTTCTATATTTTTGTGGTATCGTGTGTTGAAAGGCAATCTTTCTAAAGAAGCTCTGCCTTTTTTTTGATACTTTGTTCTTAATTGTCATGGGATAGTGTGTTGCCATTTTCTACCCACTTTATTTAAATATTTAGAATTTTAGATAATAGGAGTTATGTGGAGGATTTGGCACCTCCGGTTCCTTGTTTACATGTACGTTGTCAATAAAGTTGGTATAGATTTTTTTATGTGTTACATACCATGTGTGATGACGTACCAGCATGTCAGCTGATGCGTGATGACACGGAGACCGGCTTTTTTTGCCGGGAAAGCAGGGTATTTGAAAGTCCCGACGGAGGCTAGCTCAGAAGGGACCTTGAGAAAGCGCTGTAAGCGAGAAACATGTCAAAGGTCCATTTGCCAAGGATCCATTAAAGTTATTTTTGTATCCAAGTAACCCTCCTTCATTTTTGTTGGTGCTTCGCAGTCTCTTCGTTTTATGTCTATTAACCTCCACAGACGACACACGATCAGGCCCGGAACTCAAGCAGTTATAAAGTACGTCTGACTTTGTGCAGTTATAGTCATTTACCTTACTGGAGAAGGCATACAGTATGGGTGTCTAGGGGAGTGTTTACTCAGTATGACAAGGACATATAAGAATATTCTATGCCATTTATCTCCCTGGATGCTGCACGCTCTGGTATGAGTGGGGCGAGGTAGGCGTTATCTTATTCCCCATTATTGGATACCCTCGAACGTATACTCCATATACATATGCAGTGTTCGAGAAACCTATACATTTGCTCGCCCCGGGCGAGTGGATTTAACCCCCGGGCGAGTAAATATTGGCCCAAGCAGCACACGTTTGGTACTAGGTGGCGAGTAGATTTTTTGGTGATTTGTCAACCACTGTACATATGTATGGGCCGGATTATAGCCATATATTTTATAAGAAATGTTTAAGTTTAATGAGACCTCAACAGTCTCTTGTTGCTAGGAATATTTTGGATCCCCAGATTCCATTGAACTTGCAATCCTTTACACACTGAGCTAATCCTCCAGACCTAATTTTGGGGTAAGTTACAGTACATACTTAGGTAGAAAGTCTAAGAAAGTGCTGCTATTCAGAGCAGATATCTTCCTTAAAGAGAAGACCAAAGATAACCAATAAACGTGGAATCTTTTTCCAATAAATGATCTGATTTTGTGAACAAACGACATTTGTTTTGCTCACTAACACGTGCACTCTTCCTTTATTTGCTAACATCATTGTTAAGAAGCCCAAGGCCAAAAATCTATGATGCATAAAGTATATCTTTTCACATCTAATCTAATTTATTTTACAACAGAGTAGAAAGAAAGCAAGAACTTGCAAAGCCAGATGGGAAAAAAAACTCTGTAATATTTTAGCTTTATAAAAAATACAATTGAATTTGGAATGTATAAAATGACTGCATGATTTATCATCTTACAAAATATACAGGGACATGACTGCAGAATAAATCCTTGGTGTATTCACCTAAAAAATTGTTTCTTAGATTAATAGAGCTGGATACAGTAGCAACAGTGAATTACAAAATAAACGATTCTGTCTGTACAGTCTCAGTGTATAGTGCAGTCTCAGAATAGAACCTGATTGCCCTATACACTGACACAGAGCATAACTTGACTGCATTAGACACAGACACGGAGCATAACCTGACTGCACTATACACGGACACAAAGTATAACAAGACTGCACAGAGGCAAGGAGTATAACCTGACTGCATGATACCAACAATATGTGTACCGAACACCACACCTGTGTGTGATTATGTGAAAGGGGTTAAAACCTCCAGCTATCCAGCTGGCGCGCATCCCTGCAGCACTAAAAATGTGCATTATCTTTCCAGAAACATCACACTATACCTCAATTACACTTCCACCACCAAGACTAAGGTCTTACCCTCTGGAGTCCTTGGTTCACTATACTAGAAAAAATATGTAATTAACACACAAATTCAATGCAGCAAAATGTGTCCGAAAATGCAGTTAATCTCTTCCATAAGGTACTAGGTTCAATCAGAGCCCAAAGACAGTACTTGTTACATTTAATAGATTGAATATACGAAAAGTGTGCAGTGCTTGTTTACAGAAAATGAATGTTACAAAAACATGCAACAGATAAATGCAGACAGTTTAATAAAATAAAAGTATAAAACTGAGAACCTATGTTACCAACGAGCAATATTCGATATCTTGAAAGAGGTGTTGAAGATATGAGAACTCGCGTGTTATTGCTATAACACCCCGCTTAATAGAATTCAGATTTTGGTACTATCGGGCCCTAACGTTTACAGAAATAACTTGTCCTTTGACAAAACCCAGATTAAAGGGCTCACCTTTTCGTGGGCATGGTAATCTCCTACTCAATCTTTCCTTGACCTTTTAAGGCTGGGAGAGAGGATGATTTAAAAACCTAAAGAGAGTATAAAATACCCCATAACTCTCTCCCTGTAACCCTTAGAATAATGCTACCCTCATTGCATTCATATGATTTTTTGCCACGGGCGTAGATACCATTTTTGCTAAGGCAACGTCTAGTTTTGAAGGAGAAAACAAATATTTGAGAAATACAACCCAGACACCCTGTTCTATTTACACATACACATTTTTTTTTTAATGGTGAAACGCACCAGATTGTAATTATTGTACATTATGAGGAATCTTTAAAAAGGAATATCGTGACCCTTTTGCTGGCCATTGAGGATCCAGGAATTTTTATGATGCCCCCTTTGAAGATATCATGGTCAGATCAGGTGAAATCTCTGGTACATCTGTATACCGTCACCAATCACTTCACTTATTAACCTATTTCTTTGTCATTGTTTCATTGGCACATAAATGCAGGCACAGTGATGACCCAGGTTACCCTCACAGAAGACATAGAAAAATAGGTATTTTAAAAATTAAAGTTAACCACTTGGTTGCTGTATTGTTAAAACAACTGAATAGGTTTAAAGCATAATCGTGACACTGAGTATATAACCTGACCCCACTATACGTTAACACTGTGTATAACCTGACTGCACTATACACTGATACCGCACAAACCCTGACTGCAATGCATAAGTTTGAAATAGATTTTGTGCTTTAAGAGATCAAGTGAAACGCACTGGTGTAAAGCACAATACATGGAGGGATTATTTTGTTAAAATGGCAGGATAACAAATAAAGATTTACTGTTTCATTTTTATGTGAGATTGAGCCAGCTGAGCCAATGTTAAAAAGCAATGAAATTGTAAATTCAATAGACCCCTGCACACTCCCAGTGTGATCCCTTGGAATTTGCCAGAGATCAGATTGATCCTCTTAAACTACAGCGGGCATGCTCTGGCAGACAGATTACCATCTAAAATGCGGTATAACAAGATCCCAATAAATCTGTCATCTGCCTGCCATTCATGGCAATTGGGAATAATGATGTGTTTGGCAGTAGCTGATTGTAAAGTGTATGTTGTAGCAACCGGGATGGTTTGCTGATTGTCCTTTCTCTTGATCAATTTATTGAATGATACAAGACAGGTCCTGCTTTTGTAACCTCTTTTAGAAAATGTAGTCATCATTTTTGCTGCTTCCTTTTTATGGGCTATACCCTAATCCACAATCCTCTGTACCCGCATGAGTTAAATTGAGGGAATTAGGATGGAAAGATTTTTTTCTTTCTTTCTTAAATCTGTGGTCAGAGCGCCGTCCGTTAGTGAGATTAACACATCCATGTAACATCCACAACATTTGCAAGTTTAGTAAATAGTATCTACCAAATTGAAAGCAGTTCATTGTAAGCACTGAAGACACATGTTGCAGATGGTGCTGTACATGCTGGCGCACGCCAGGAAGTGCAATAAGGTGTTAGCCTTGGCCCTTTTTTGCACATGGTTAATGCATTTAGAATGGCTGCTGCTCCTGTGCGATGTGTGTCTCACTGCAACACACCAGTGGAAGCAGTAACGGCTGCTACATCTGTAGAAATCTGATTAAAAAAAACTTGTACATCTACATTAGCAGCTATGGCCTTGGAAATAGCCTCCGCACCATCTATATTGGGAATGGCCATCTAGAAACAATTAACATCCATAGTGCGCTGTGTTACATCACTCAAGGATCTTAATTTGCACAGAAATTAGACCAAAGCAGTTTTGAATGTACACTCACAACCGGGGAAACCACGGGATGGAAAGAAACGATCATAAAGACATGTAAATAAGCAATCAAATTTATACACTATTCATTTGTATGTCAGTTTAGTCCTATTGGTACCAGCTCCCTTAAGCAATATTAAGTACAGCTGTAACTTTGGGTTCAGGCCCTCTCTCTTTGCGGGTTCTACACGTCATCCTCTCCCGAGACGCAGAGTCCCACCTAGCAGACTTAATGGCCCATCGGATTAACACAGCAGGGGGTCTATGGGTTTGAATGGGACTCTTGCTGTGTGAATCTTACCGGACTGCACGTGTCTGTAAGATAAGCACACTAAGAGGCCTATTCTATAAGCCTCGATAAACCACTTATCGAGCACTTATCGATCAAAATGCCTCCTGCTATTCAGTAAGCCTCGATAAGTGGGCGATAAAGGCATGAATTGCCAATTTTTTCAGCTGTCAAAAAAGAAATTGCTGGGTGACCAGCGATAAGCCACTTATCAGCAGGTTCTGAAACTAGTGCAATTTTAGTAGCCTCGATTAGCTTATCGAGGCTAATTGCGGCTCTAGAATGGCGAGTTTCTCCCAAAATCCTTACGCCAGGAAAAGTTGGCGTGAAGCTGGGGAGAACCTGCAGAGAAGCCGACGAGAGAGGACTTAGGGAAAAAATGCTTTTTTTCCTGCATCGGATTGATGCCGGGTGTCTCCGGAGCTGATACCCATTAATATCAGCACCGGAGGCCCCGGCATGATCCCATGCAATAAAAATGCATTTACAGGCAACTTCATTACCTTAGCGGCTAACCGATAAGGCAATGAAGGGGTTAACAACCAGTGCCATGTTTATTGTGGGTAGTGAGGATGGGCGAAGGTGGTATTTAGCCCTTGATGGGTGTTTAGGCCTTGCGGGGGGTTGCGGGTGTAGTTTAGCCCTTCATTAACATAGCGGTTAATACCGCTAAGGTATTGAAGGGGTTAACCCCTCCTGCTACCACCCGGTAGGCTTAAACATCCATCTTTGTGGCTACTAACCCCTTTATCCAATCCCTCTACCCACAATAAACAAAAATATACACAACAACCCTACTATACCCACCTCTACCCCCAATAACCACCCCCACCCCTCCCCCCCCAACACATACAGTAATGTGCAAAATTACTATTATCCACATATGGATAATAGTGCATTTGCCCATTATAAAATAAAACATTAGCCAGCCAGCATAAATAAAGTAAAAAAACGTTCAACTTACCCCTGACATCATGAAGGGCGTCCTCGGCAGCATACTCCAGGTCCATGTCCTCTGATGCCAGCAAGAATACAAGAAAAAATACAATCTAATGACCCCTAACCCCTTAATCACCTTAGCGGTTAATAACAGTTATAGTAGGTAAGGGGTTAATCCACCCTCCCCCGCTATCCACCCAGGAGGTCTAACCACCCACCCTGGGACCACTATACCCACCCTCTACCCATTGATTGGCATAGTGGCACATCATACCCATGTAATATGGGCATGATAAGCCACTATAACAGTCAATTGTCATCTTAATAAAGCATGAAGGCCAAAAATACACAATAAAAAAAAGAAATAAACAAGCACCTAAACACCGCAATTCATGAAATAAAAGCTCTAGCCAACAATCAATTAAAGAAATAAAAGCACTAACCAACAAAACAATTAATTCATTTAAAACACTAGCCAACAAAACAATTAATTAATTTGAAATGCTAACCAATCCTGAAATGTCCTAAAATTAAGCCATCCAAATTCAAAACATTTTAATCCAAACACTAAACAGAAATCGAAAAAATAATCAATAGAAAACAAGCATTTGGCAAAAAAATTATTGGCTCACTGTATTTATCTGAACCCCAAAGGGGCACAGATGAATACAGTATTAATACAGTATTAATCAGCAATCAAAAACATAAAAATAAATAAATACAATGAAAAAAGACAATTACATACATTCAATATTTATCTTACCTTTAGAAGTCTTCACCCTCCGAATCCCGTCGTATCAGGAAAGCTCTCGACCCGCGACGTCATCACCAGCAATCCATCTCATCCACCTTGAAGATCAGGAACAGGTAACAAAAATCTTCTCTCTTTAATCTTCGTTCACCTTCTATCTTCATCTGTCATTATTTTCTTATTTTCTTCTATCTTCATCTGTCAATTCAAAGAACCCCATTGTAAATCCAGCAATGGAAGTTGCCTCTGCGTCTTCTTGAGCTAAAATGAGATGGAACAGCCCTTTTATAGGGCCTGTGACGTCACATTTTAGGGTCAGATGGTACAGCTCCAATCCGATTGTATCATAATGACAGATGAAGTTAGAAGGTGAAGAAAGATTAAAGAAAGAAGAATTTTGTTCTCTGTTCCTGATCTTCAAGGTGGATGGAGATGGATTGCCGGTAATAACGTCGCGGGTCGAGAGCTTCCAGATAAGCCGGGATTCGGAGGGTGAAGAATTCTAAAGGTAAGATAAATATTGAATGTATGCAATTGTCTTTTTTTCAGATTTTTTCATTGTATTTATTTATTCTTATGTTTTTGATTGCCCATTGACTGATACTGTATTACCTTTTCCTTATCAGACATACAAGTGATCATTTTGTCTAGGTAGATATTATCTACTGCATTAAAATCACCCCCAATTAATCAGATAGGAATTATTTCAAGAAACAATTTTACTAACTAAACTAGAGAAAAACACACTGCAAAAAACATTGCGTTTATAACATTACCGGTATATTAAACAAATTCTTTTCTATATTATGCCATCTGGGTCTTCCGGTTGCCTACATAAATTGAATAAAATTACAACCCCCTGTTTCTTACTATTGTAAGAGGCGAAATAGCAAGATTGGACCCATTCTCTGTTTTTTTTCCTTCTTTTTGTTGTTGGTTAAATGAGGCTCCTGCATGAATGTTATTTCTTCACTTAATCTCTTTAAACGTGTAAAGATTTTCCTCCTCTTGAAAAGGGAATTGATTCCTCCAACATTCCAGGAGGTACATTTGATAGTATCATTCGTCATGGAGGATAAAATATGAGCGGTTTATACTGCATTGGAATGCCTCCGACCTCTTCTCTCATGTTTTTGCAGATGGCCTCACCACATGTAGGTAGGACTTGCATTAGGTTTACCGCATGTTACATATTCTGGAAGTGTGAACAAAACTTCGAAAACAAAGCAGTTAACATTGAACAAAACACAACATAGGCATTCCACAGGAATAAAGAGGTTGTGAACAATATAACTTGGAATGCTGAGTGGTATTTTGTTCCCTGTCCTTGTGAACTAGCACATGACTTGTGTATGTAACAAGGGTTAATACATATGTAGCCATGCCTGGTTTGGCTACCGGTCTGCCTCCCTGGAATGCAAGCCGGGGTAAGAGCAGGCAGTGCCAGTACCAATCATGGGTTTTCCACACAGGCAGCTTCCTTTAGTGACAGGGGAGGAGGTGGGGCTAGGTCTGTGTTCTGCCCAATCCTGGGTTCAGACGTAGTGCCTTCCCTCTACTGTACTTATGGGAGATGCAACCCCAAATTCATTAGTGTATCTACCGTTGAGAGAGACAAGGTATCACGCAGGGCTGCTATGCACTGGCAGGCCCTGGTCCTCTTCCCTAAGGGGGAGAGAGAGTGATTACCTTTTCCCCTGGTCCTGCTAGAGGGCTAGGGACTGCTGTGGGGGCCCTTGACCCATAGTGAAGGTCCAGGGACCATCCTAAATTTGGAAACCAGATCAGTGACTGTATTGGGCAGGGCAGCCTTGATACTGTGGTTGCAGAAGAATAAAACCGGTTCCAGTTATCTATACCTCCTGCCTGGTGTGTAATCTTTCTGGGGGGAGAGGAAACCGTTTCTACTGTGGGAGATTGCCTCCATACATCTGGAGCCTACAGCAGATGGAGGCGCTGTGTACCATGGAGTAAATGTCGGGTATATACCCCAGAAGCCTGTCCTGCAGTCCCCACGACCATCGGTGGACCACTCAGTATCCTGTGAGCTAACAAGTAGCATGCACCATACACTTGGTAACAGGGCAATCTCCCAGAGGGTGGGGGAAACACTGTTACACATACAACTATGCAGCTGACTTATTTATCTGCCTAAAATGAGTAATATCTCCGCCTAAGTTGTCACAATATACTAATAAGTCCAGGAATGGGAGAAGGGGAAGGGAGGGGATGGGGGATGCTCCCGCGTCAGCAAGAATGGAAATAGTAATAACTATTAAATCATGCCAAATACTGGTGCAAAAGAGGATAGGGTATATGTAGACAGACAGAGAAAAGATTCCTCCCTGAATGCACTCAGAAAGGCCTTTCTGAGTGCATTCAGGGAGGAATATTTTCTCTGTCTGTCTACATTGTCACAATATACCTTGAGTCGCTACCACCACCGTAAATAGTTCCAATTCTTACCTACAGAGTTTTTGGCATCTGTGTATTAGGGAGGATGTCAAAGGACATTTAAAGATGACGCATCGGAGTGATAAGTATGTGACTCAGAGCAGCAGCAAGGGATATAAATGGAGCGGAGGCGCGGGACATGCCTTGCCCGCCCTGTCCCGCACCACTCCGTCAATGGCCCCCATTGCTGTTGCTGCCACCGCTCCAAGTCCCGCGCCCGCCTGCCACTCCAAAGCCATCTTTAAATGTCCTTGTATATTGACGAGGCTGCTCAGGACTTGGACATTTAAAGACGATACTGGGGTCAGAGCCCACGGCACCCCTTTTCGGTTGGCACCCCGGACAAGTGCCCCGCTAGCCTGCCTCTTAATCCAGTACTGAGTGTATATCATGTATTAATACCATATTAATGTTATTAAATGCAACTCTTGAATGTGTTCAATAATAAATCAATAACATACAAGATAAAGCCAAAGTAAAAAATACAAAGTATCAATACAAAATATATATATATATATAACAAATAGTGCTACTGTATATAAAAGGGATGTAGTCAAATTCAAGTGAAAGTTCTAAGCAGTCCTCTGGAATCTTATGCCGCTCTTTTTAGCAGGCAGAACAGTGTGAGTGTGAAAATAAATTTTTGTAAAAAAAAAAGAAGAAACAAAGCGCACAAAATTCACATGTAAAGTTCAAAGATTGTACTGATATTGAAAGTAAAACCGTGTGTGTGTGCGCCTATGGTACACACTTACTGCCACAATAGTAAATGGAGCATACAGGTAGAAATACCTTACTGGTACAGGTCCGAAGTGAACAGGCAGATAAGACAGATGCAAGAATTTCCACTAATTAGTGACTGATGGTAGATCTCTTAGAGGTCCTACAGACCTTTGAAATCCAAGGTAGAGATGACAGAATACATAGATGTGTAACGCTGACTGGACGGGTGTAGGATGTTCTCATATGCCAGCAGATGACAAATCACTGGTCACTACAGGTCCTCTGGAGTCCTAAAAGTGGTAATATGACTTGCTAATGTGCCAGTGGGACCGCCAGCTGGTCGTCCGTATCTGTAATCCCTGACACACAGGTAGAATTAGTGTGTCTGGACAGAAGTTTCTCTGTCCTGAATGTGAGATCAAGTTACACTTGTACAAACAGCTGCAGGCACACCTGTCAGTGATGAAAGAAGGTACAGTCCGCATATCTAGCCAGCCAGACTCCAGCCCACAGATGTCCTGATCGATCCACTGGGAGTACTGGATTTGCACAGTACCTACGCTGTCCCAGAAAGGGTATCCGACCACCTCTATTACAGTACCTTCGTCAGCTGAAATCACAGGGTGACCATGCTGGAGGTCTTTGGGTTGAATTGACTCTGGGATTCTGATCATTCAAACGTTATTCCTTCTCGATCCATTTTTGAGTTCATCTGGTCTTGAGGTTTTGTTAAATCTCTCTTCGAGATTCATAAATTGCAGCACTCAACGTTTTCGCAGATAGAGAAGCTTTTTATTATTCAAAGTAACTTTGACCAATTTACTATACACAAATTATCACATAAGTAAACATATTATTTTCTAAGTGAATTTCTTGTCAAGCGCCCAACAAGATCTTTTTGTCTATCTGACATTCTAGCAATATCTTTCTACATATGTAACAGGTTTTCCCCCACCCTCTGGGAGGTTACGCTATTACAGGATGTCATGTGCTGGTTACCTGCTGGTTCACAGAAGCTCTGAGGTTCCGCCGTTATTAGTGGGGAAGACAGGGATCAGGCTTTTGGGGTCATGGTTGGTTCTCTTTCACTGGTGCGGCGCCTCCATCTCTTGCAGACTCCAGGAGTGCTGGAGGCAATCCCTGCAGGAGAACTCTCTTCTGCTACTCCCCCTGATTAATTGCACTCTCATGCAGGGTATATAAAAGAACTGGATCTCTTTATATTTCAACTCAACAAATACAGCCATTAACTGATTCAACTCTATTCCTTCCTCCGGATGGTCCCTGGAATCAACCTAGGAGGCTTGAGGCCTCCAGAGTCTATCCTCTGCTCTTCCCTCACCACCTGGTGGGATGAGGGGTAGCTGTCCCACTCCCCTAAGGGAGGGAATGGAATGTAATCAGAACCCTGACTTCCCACTCCCAGCAATCACTCTCTCTCATGGGAGAGAACTCTCAGAATTTGGCTGTGCAGCCCCTTATGTACCCCGTGGGTACTGAGGTCTGAGGGGCAGTACACAGGCCTTAGCACCCCCCCATGTCACTCAATGGAGTTGTTTACTGCAGGGGAAAACCTGGATTGATCCCAACACTGCCTGCTCTGATACCAGGGCTTACGTGTTAGGCACGGCAGATTAGTAGCCAAAAAGAAGACATGGCTACACATACAAGGAATTCAACTTTCGACTCCAAAGATCTATCCTCCAAAGATCTATCCTCCAAAGATCTATCATTGAGCGCTAGCACACCAGCTGTCACAATCTATTCAAACATAGACTATTTTTTTAGGAGGTGAATTAAGGAAATTCTTACATGTTGTAATTCTCTTTTTTATAAGGATTTCAATTTTCGGAGAGTGGAAGTTCAAGGTTTCTTTAAAGTCCGAAAGCCTTTGCTATATTTCTGTCATGCTTGACGGTTAGCGAAGAAGTTATTGTTTTATCTCCATGAAATCTTAATTTAACTGAGCAAATGTAACACAGAAGTACTTTAGGAGACCCACAAACTTTGTCTGCTATGTCTTTCGCCATATCATTGGGAAAGGGATTGGAATCCCAACCCCCAGATCTTGGCCATTTTTTCTTTATGCCCTGTATACAGAACATGAAGGCCAAAGCCAACACCATTGCTTATTGGGGGCTCAGTTTAAAAAGATTGGGAACTACTGATCTGGAGGGTTATTTACTAATGTTGCTCTGCTGAAAAGGAATTGCACTGGCTTTCTATTGGATTCCTTTCCTTTTAGTAGATCTGGTGCTGTTTTTTTGCACCAGGTTTCTTGCAGCTGGGAGACTTGAAGAAATGAGCGCCCAAGTGTAACGTTTGCACTTATTTTTACCATGGCTACCATTTACCATCATTATAGGGAATAAAGTGTCATCCAATCCAGGACTAAAAAATAAAGTAACCCCTTTTCTGCCAGAGGGGTCAATACTGCATTGCTCATCAGTCTCCCAGCAACAAACTAGTTAAAAAAACAAAACACCAGAAGGATCAAGTAAACCAAAAAATTATTCTATTCATGTTGGCTATATTGTTGTACCAGTATTGTGCCTGCTTTGTAGTTGGGCTTTCACCTAAAATGTAAATCTTATTTATTTTTATTTTTAAAGGCTTGTTCTCGTTTGCGAGTCCAAATTATTTGTGACTGTCACATTTTTATGAGGTTTATATGTCATTTCTTATTTTTCAATACTGGAGATAATTGTGGTACAAATCTATATATCATCAAATTAGAAAACGAGGAGGTTTTGTTTTACATTCCTGGCGGGCTAGCATTGTTGAGTGCATTTTCTGGAGAGAAGCAAGAAGCTCTCCACCTACAAAGCCAACAGGAGTGGCTCTTCGTCCCGGCATCCTCTTGTCATCTCTCCTTGAAAATCGGCAGAACAGAAGACCCGGCATATACGGTGCTTCACCACCTCTCGTACATACATATGTATCCAGACTCCTTTTTTATTTTCTCCAGATACCTCAACATACCCCAGATTTCAAATGCCGGGGCATAACTCAAATAAAGAAACATTTAGACGGTTACATCTATATGACGCATGCCACATGCCTCCCCACAGCAAGATGGTGGTCTGTGCAACATAGCTCTACCAGTGGGCGATCGGTCGGTACTTTGAGTAGCCCCGGGTACCTGTTTTGAGTAGCCCCAGTCCACCTGTTTTGCTCTCCTGCATCATGTGTGTCTGCTGCTTGCCACAGGAATGGCGGGGCAGAGTTCAAACTGAAATAGTAGATGACCATTTTCCTGGAGAGTAACTTTTACTTAACAAGTAACTTTTCGTCGATGTAAGACATGACTGGATAACAAAGGTTGGCAGAGATTGATGCACCGACGGACACGTGTGAATTTGTAAGGGTGAACTTATGTATCAAATACTCAATTACCAAAGTCTCCCAACGACCATATTGGTACAAACAATTTAAGATTGATGCATTTTCTGCTCCCACATATTTATTTTACGGTTTTCCCCTTTTCTATCATCTGTAGCAAAAAACTAAAATAACTGTGGAGCTTATTCCCAATTATTATATGGGATAAGCCTTTTTGAGTGTGCAAACAATTTAGTGATCTCAGTTGGTTATATGAAAGATAAGAGCGGAGATGAATTGGAAAGATGTGTAGTTGAATTCCATGATATTCAATTTAATAGAGTTAATCAGTATTCTTTTTTTAAACATAAGTTTATTTTAATCTTGAAAGGGCAATTAGGATACAGTACTGTAGTTAATTATTCTTACAGAGTCATATGTTGGGTAAACCCTTTGCTTTTGTATAGTGGTAAAGTGAACACAGGCGCAAACAAATAAAAAGTGGACACTAATAATAAGTGACTAATCAAAAACTTAAATAAGTGAAAAATGTGATCAAATTTAAGTAAATACAGTTTCACCCCCTGCTCTGGAACCCACTGGAAGGGGTAGTCTTCACTCTTCCCCCACAGTAACAGCAAAACACACAAAATCCACGGGGAGCATGGGGAGGAAACAAAAATAAATTTAAGTGCAGCAAAAATGACAATGTGAAAAAAGCCTTCAATTGACTTGGCTCTAATGAATTGACTACTTACAAGATGTAAGAGTCAAAAAGGCAGGGTTGACTCAAACGGTCAGAGGTAAGTGGATGATGCAGTTGTCATCAAGGTGGATCAGGTCCCCAGGATCACGTACCCCAATGTAGAGAGAAAAACTGGCATAGCGCAGATCACTCAAGATAAAAATAGCTTTATAACAATAAAATATTATACTCACATTCTAACAATAAAAAACGGGCATATCACACTGCATTAGTGTAGGAAGATTTTAGCCAGCTGGCTCACCGTCCCACAACGTTCCCCCACTCCTCCGCCTCAGCCTCCGGTCAGCTGTTTAGACTGCTCCGACTGGCGTGTGACGTCACTTCCGGTTTCGCCGCTCGGTGAGGGCTGGATCCTCCTGCAACTCCTCTGCTGTATGCTCCTCTCTGAATAAGACTCCCACTCTACGCGTTTCGAAAGCGACTGCTTTCTTCCCTGCCTGCCTTTTTGACTCTTACATCTTGTAAGTAGTCAATTCATTAGAGCCAAGTCAATTGAAGGCTTTTTTCACATTGTCATTTTTGATGCACTTAAATTTATTTTTGTTTCCTCCCCATGCTCCCCGTGGATTTTGTGTGTTTTGCGGGTAAACCCTTTGCTTCCAGAGGGGCGAAGAGCAATGAGGCGTAAATAATTTTTTAAAATATGTTACAACATGTAACTTTCCAATAAAAATGATATGGTAATTAAAGACTGTTCTGCACAGATGGTGATAAGTTTAAACCCTTGAGCTTTGCAATGATTTTCTGAAGGGGTGAGACCAGCGGTACGCAAACTGGGGGGTGCTAGATTTTCTGGGGGCCCGGCAGTTATAGAGGTTCCACGCTCTCCCCAGGCATTTAAATTAAATGCCGGGGGACCTCGCGTGGCCTTACTTTCCCTTCACTTACCTTCCCGTGACGCGACGGCATAGTAACCCGGCGTCAAATGAAGCCGCGTGGTCATGTGATGACACTTTACGTTACCATGGCGACATGACGTCACAGGACCCCACGCGTCATTTCACGACGGGGTCGAGTGGTGGGGAGGGGGGCACGAGGCGCCGAGGAGAGCAGGCAGGGGTGCGCACGGGGAAAAGTTTGCGCACCCCTGGGTTAGACTATTACTAAAGATGACAGAATTATCCTGGGTACCTGACTTATACTGGAACAATTTTGCTGTCCATAAATAGTAAATGAACTACAAAGGTTAGTCATGCATGAAATGAATAGTAAGAAGCAAAATACATTCCCCGATGTTGTAGCAGAGAATGGAGAGCAACACTTGGCATTTCAGTTAATGATGTACATGGTGGTTTAGTTTCTATCTGATGGGTTCTTATTTGATTCTCTTTGTGATTTTGGTGATGGATATTTGGAGCTTTGGGTAGCTTCCTCTATGATTCACATGTTTTTTTAAATATATGCAGACATTATTCTACTTTGCAATTGACAAATCATTTTCAATCCCTAACATTCCTAATCTTGCCTGTAAAGTGCAACACGGATTCAGTGAACATATGGTAAGTGGCCTCAGTGCTTGCTGTTGTTTCGAAGGTTAATTAACATAACTGGTAATTGCCCCCACATTATTTATTATATTATTGTACTTCTAAGCAGAATCAAAGCACACTAAAAATGTGGAAATATTTATGCAGCTATACGCTACTAATATTTAACCAATTCCTACAGCATCTACCACACCTTAAATAAGTTATGGCGGGTTAAAAAAAGTGACAAAAGCCTTCCACCGTATAGCATACAGCAAATTAAAGAATTACTTGTGAGCACATTCACATGTCTCAGACTGGTCTGCAACCCTGCTTTTCACCGTTACCTCCTAGCATACAGTGCTTCCACTGCAGCAAGGGATTCTGGGTAATGGCATGTATGTATGTCTTTATTTATATAGCGCCATTAATGTACATAGCGCTTCACAGTAGTAATACACGTGACAATCCTATAAATAACAAATAATACAAATAACAGATCATGGGAATAAGTGCTTCAGACATAAAAGTAACATTGTAGAAGAGGAGTCCCTGCTCCGAAGAGCTTACAATCTAATTGGTGGGGAGAATGTACAAGGACAGTAGGAGGACATTCTGGTAAGTGCGTCAGCAGGGGGCTAAGCTTTATGTATCATGTGTATAGTATTAGCCACGTGCTACTCATATGCTTCTATAAGCATGTGTGTCTTATGGTGGGTCATAAAGGTGGATAGAGACGGTGATAGTTGGGTATTGAGGGAAAGGGTATTTCAGAGGTGTGGGGCAGTCAGTGAGAGGTTTAAGGCGGGAGAGGGCTTTAGATACAAAGGGAGTAGAGAGAAGACATCCTTGAGCCGAACGCAAGAGTCGAGATGGTGTACAGCGATAAATTAGGGCTAAAATGTAAGGAGGGGCAGAAGAGTGTAAAGATTTAAAAGTGAGGAGGAGAATTGAGTGTGAGATGCAGGATCCAGGAGAGGGATTTCAGCAGGGGATACACAGACAGATTTAGGAAAGAGTAGAGTGGTTCTGGCAGCAGCATTTAGGATAGATTGTAAGGGAGGCAGGAAGGCCGGACAGCAGGAGGTTACAGTAATCAAGACAGGAAAGAATGAGGGCATGAGTCAGAGGTTTAGCAGTCGAGTAACAGAGGAAAGGGCGTATCTTTGTAATATTGCGGAGGAAAAAGCGACAGGTTTTGGATACGTTTTGAATGTTAGATGAAAATATGAGAGAGGAGTCGAGTGTGACCCCTAGGCAGCGTGCTTGGGCTACTGGGTGAATGATAGTACTTCCAACAGTAATGTGGAAGGAGGTAGGAGGGCCAGGTTTGGGAGGAAGTATGAAGAGCTCTGTTTTTGCCATGTTAAGTTTCAGTCGGCGGAGTGCCAACCAGGATGATATCCCAGAGGGACATTCAGAAACTTTGGTCTGTACAGCAGGTGTAAGGTCAGGGGTTGAAAAGTAAATTTGTGTGTAGTCAGCATAGAGGTGATATTTAAACCCAAGAGATGTGATTAGGTCACCTAGAGAGAGTGTGTAGAGAGAAATGAGCACACAATGTCAACTTTTACTGCATATCCATTTTGACACAGACCCCTATAAACTTATGCCTGCCGCATTACACAGCTTTTCAGCACAGCGTTGGTATAATGCATAGCCAGTAACCCTGCTCACAGACCGCATCTACATTACTTCTTTTAGTGCTGAAGGACCCAGTGAAGTACAGTATTGAGGCGATTTACTGCAGGAATAATATCTTATTGTAAATGCAGATTTAGTATTTATAGCTGTCAGACGATAACGACGACTAACAGCAGGTTATTGGAAGATGACGAGTTGTTGAATGAGAACAAAGAATTGCACATTTAATAAAATGGAAATTAGTTTATCATTAAAATAACCGCCGCATAAAACCATTTCTTAATAAAAAATTCTGTTTGTTATCAAAGTTCCCAGATACAGTATTTTCTGTATAAAAGGCAGACTACGTCCTAAAAAATAAAGTACTTTACTTGTTCTTCTTTTAAATATTTTTTTCTTTTTATTTTTTTAATGCTCATTGATGCTATAAATTATAATATATATTTTTATTAAGAAATGGTTTTATACGGCGGTTTTATATATATATATATATATATTTTTTTGAGCTGCCTTGTTGTCACGTTGGTTATTTATCGCACAGAATATCCAGGTATGATAGATATCCATTGAATTTAAAATACTGCAACCTTCAACTTTTTGTAGGTGACAGGAAGAAACAAATGTAACTAAAGTGTTTATTTTATATTTTTTACATCGTTCCTCATTCAGAGCTGAACTGTGCTATTTTTAGTCCTGTGGATCCCTCCATTTCTGACATACCGGTTTAGTTGGTGTTTTTGCACCCACCAAGCCGGAAAAACAAAATGGCCACCATATACTGAGGATCATGTGAGCCAATAGGATGCTGCAACACTCCCGGAGTGAAATATAGCAGGGTTCCGCTCCCAATGTACTCCAGTTCTAATTCTGTAAAAAAACAAATCTTTAGGTAAAATAGACGGGATCGCTGCTTTAACATATTGCTCCTTTCAAACAACCATCCTGCTGTAACCATATTGCCCAGGGGTGGGAAACTCCAGTCCTCTAGGGCAGGGGTGAGCAAACTTTTTATGCCGAGCCCCCCTTTTCATCCATAAAATTTCTCGGGCCCCCCCTGCTTGATGTAATCAAAATCCCATTGAAAAAAAAACAAAAAAACCCTTTATTAAACGGTATACAATATAAATCCAAATATGTCTAAATACTTACATATTTCAACATCTCGCGCTTGCAAAATTAGGCTGTGTCCACGCTGCCGCTTAGAGCGGTGACATCACCAACTCTCCAAGCATGAGCGCAGGCTGTCCTGCATAATTTTGCAAGCGTGGATCGGGGCTATTTGTGTGTGTGTCTGTGTGTGTTTGTGTGTGGCTGTGTGTGTGAATTGACTGCTGCTGAGCGCACTTCAAAGTCAATTTTGTTTGTCTCCCTAAGCTCCAAGCAATACTTTTGGGGGGCATTCATCCACCTCTTTGCTACCTCCCTTCCCTCTCCCCCCCCCTTTTTTTTCCTTCCCCTCCCTGCTCTTTGTCTTGCTATCCCCATTGTCATCCAAACTCCTACCTACAGTATTATTTATTTTTTTCCGTTTTCAATGTTGTGTTTTCACTTATTTTTTACATTATTTCTGTGCATTCATAGTATGATTGATATAGTGGCAGCCGACCCTTTCACTTGCAGATTATCGCAGTGAAGCAGGTTGCCAGCGGAGGAGAGCAGGAACACAGCGCTATTGCAGGGCAGACACCGGAAGGAAGGGCGTTTGACTTCACCGAGCTCGGGCGTGCTCCTCCCCGTATCTCTGAAGCCCCTGCGCGTGTGCTCACACACTATAACGTGGCCGCCACCTGCACTAACCTGTTCAGCCACCCGCACACATCTTCGGCTGCCCGCCCGCGCACATCTTCTTGGGCGCCCCTTGTGCACAGCTTTTTCGTCCTTGCGCGCACAGCGTCTGCCGGCCCGCGCACCCAGTTTTCACTGCACGCCGCCTGCGCCCCCCTAAATAATCTTGCGCCTCATTGCCCCCCCAGTTTGCGCACCACTGCATTACAACACACTCTCTCTCAATCAATCAATCACCACATACACACACACTCACACTCACCACATACACTCCATTAATCACCACACACACACTCAATCCCCCCCACACACACACAATCCCCACACACACACACTCAACACCCCTCCACACACACACACACACACACTCAATCCCCCCCCCCACACACACACTCAATCCCCCCCACACACTCCACACACACACACACACACTACACACACACACACACACACACACACACACACACACACACACACACACACACACACACACACACACACACACACACACACACACACACACACACACACTCCCCACACACACACACTCCCCACACACACACACTCCCCACACACACACACACTACACACACACACACACACACACACACACA
Source organism: Ascaphus truei (assembly GCF_040206685.1). Taxonomy (NCBI): domain Eukaryota; kingdom Metazoa; phylum Chordata; class Amphibia; order Anura; family Ascaphidae; genus Ascaphus; species Ascaphus truei. The sequence continues at coordinate 21,868,501 of NC_134490.1, read as the reverse complement.
CACACACACACACACACACACACACACACACACACACACACACACACACACACACACACACACACACACACACACACACACACTCCCCACACACACACTCCCCACACACACACACACATACACTCCCCACACACACTCAATCCACACACACTCAATCCCCACACACTCAATCCCCACACACACACACTCACCCCCCCCCCCACACACACACACTCACACTCACCAAATACACTCCATCAATCACCACACACACACACACACACTCAATCCCCCCCCCACACACACACTCAATCCCCCCTGGATCGTTGGTGGGTGCTGCCGGAGCCAAGCGGCAGACCCGACGGCCAATCTGGAGGGTGGGGGCTGAGCAGGCAGCGCTCCAGCGGTCCCCGGCGGCTCCCGTGCAGGGCGCCGCTATGTTGCGCAAGTTCGCGCATGCGCAGTGAGTCCCGGGCGGCCCTGAATAGTGGCGCATGCGCAGCAGCGCGCGAACGCTAGCCTACCAGGGAAGGCTCTTGGAAGGGACTAAAAATCCCATGAGCCTCAGCAGCGCTCCATGTGACGCCAGGGAGCCAATAGGGCTTAGGATTGCCCTGCAGCAGGGCTTTTGATACATTTCGCGCGCTGAGCCCACGCTAGTCAGTCAAGACCGGGAAGAGCTAGGGGAAGGAGGTGAGTGCAGGGGTCAGTGACCCACTGCATTAGGCCAGTAACCCCCTAGGCCCCAGATAGGTCTTGAACTCCCCAGCTTGTGGTGCTACAGGGAAAGGCCCTAGGTTAGGGACCCTGTCACTGTAGTACTAGTGTTAGATAGGGACACAGCGGACGCTGCGTTCTCCGAGAAGAGACTTGGGCTCAAGTCTGTGTCCCAAAGAGACAGAGATTATCTCCAGGGTGGGATCGCCCCTGGCGGACCCTAGTGCGAGGAAACACCGGATCAGACGGGATCACCAAGCGCCAGATCCTTTTCGAAGTTGCTTGCAGGCCCGAGTGCAGGAGCGCTCGGCAGGTACCTTCCTAAGTGCACCAACGTATCATATACATATTATCATTACACATAGTGGCAGCGCTGACCACGGGACAAAGGGGTTAGGCTGTGGACACGGTGTAGGGGTACACGGTGGTGGGTAGGTACACTCCTAGTGGAGTGAAAGACACTTGGGACTGAGTTATATTGTGGAGTTACCCTCTAAGGGAAGTATTAGTATTATAAGTGTGTGATTATTCTGCGTTACAGTAAAGTGGTTATATACATTCCTGTGTATGTGGTTATTGTATATGCGGGTCCTGTGTAGGCAACCTTCTACATCCCTAGAACCCTACACAGGTGGAGGCGCTGAAACTGAGAACGTTCCAGAAGATTCACCCCAGGCTCTCACTGGCGGAGGCTCAGGCCTCCTGTGAGCCTGACATGTATAACGCACCACACCTGGTAACACATAGGTTTCCACCCACACACACACGGTATCTGTGATTGGGATAGAGGGAATACCCGTTACACCTGCTTCAGCACAAGTGGCTCAATCAGTGGCTCAGCCACTGATTAAGCCACCTGGGCTGAAGCAAGGCTATCCTGAAAACCTGACCTGTTGGTGGTTCTTGAAGACTGGAGTTGGCCACACCTGATATTTACTGTATAGCCTGTCTCACAGGCAGTGCTGTAAAAGATATCACAGGAGCTGACAGTTGAACAGCAGAGATACTGTACAGAACATGGATGAATGCTGAGAATATCCTTCAACCGTACCACTTGCTATGCTTCAGATTTGATTACCTTATTAATATTTTAGTCGTTTTTTGATTTTCTAAACAGTGATTAATGTACATGAAAATATTCAGATTACAATGATTCTTATTTAGGGAGCACATTGCCTTGTAGTACTTCTGCAGAGGGATTACAGGGAGTCTTTGTTTAACACAGGGTTGTTTAAGAGAGAAAAAAAAGTGACACTGAAGAAAATATGATTCCAATGGAAATAATCTAATTCCAACATATGTGATTGTTTTGAGTCCCTTCTGACATTACTACTAGACAAGTTTGTGGAACATTGAACAAATGTCACCTGGGAAAAAATTGCGGGTCATCTTGGCAAAGAGAAAAATCACACATTTCATTACAGCGTGTTTTAGTTCTGTGACCTGAGGTCGCTCACCTGTGATGAGGTTGTCCACCAATGTGGTCGGCATGCAGAAGATCCCCACCAGCAAGTCGCTGATTGCCAGGTTCAGGATGAACATGTTGGTCACCGTTCGCATCTGCCTGTTCTTCAGCACGATGAAGCACACCAACATGTTGCCAATCATGCACATGAGAAAGATGAAAGTGTAAGCCAGGATAAACATGGCTGCGATGGGTGTGGAGTGCTGATAGTAGAATGAGAAAGTTAAGTTATCTCTGGAGACTTCAGTCTTGTTGCCGTGGCCTTGGGAGCTGATGTTGAAAGTCGAGGCAGAGGGACCTAAGCAAAAAAATAAATTAAAGGAAACCAATATAAGATGGGGGACCTTGGTTTTACATTCAAACTGATGAAAGAACTATCAAAGAATGCGTTTATCCCCAGTTGTAATTGTTGTACAGAGAGAAAGTAAACAGATTTTTTTTTTGTGGAGGAAAGTAAATACTTTTTTCGCAGGGTCATTGTTTGTCATTCCTCTTAAAACATTTGCTAGTTGTTCAACCCTGTAACCTTTAGGCACATATTTACGAAGCAGTACTCTGCCATAAGACAACATTCGGTTCTCAGATTCCAGGAGGAGCATAAAGGGGAAACAAAAAACACAGAGATACTCTAAGTGTAGAGGTGATACTCCTGATGAAGCCTATTCCTCTGGCGAAACGCGTAGAGTGCGAGTTCCTAAGTACCTTGGAGCTGAGGTGAGAGAAGCCGCCAGCTGCCCAGATACTGCCAGACCCTATCCGGAGGTGACGTCAGACGTTACATTCACTGGGACGTGCCAGAGCTGCGGCATCTGATCGCCACACTGTGAGCTACGGTCAGACCCAGGACTAACAGACGTAGGAGGGGGCAGGACGGTGAGCCAGTGCGGCAGATGATTTCTCCCATACACTATATAAGTGTGAACAGCCCATTTTAATTGCATTATTGTTAGTGCACACTTTATATTTTAAACATAAAGCATTTTTGTACTATCTGATCTGTGCTATGGAGTTTCTCTCTCTCTCTCTCTCTCTCTCTCTCTCTCTCTCTCTCTCTCTCTCTCTCTCTCTCTCTCTCTCTCTCTCTCTCTCGGGGGTCTTATCCTGTTGAACACTGTGAACCCTGCTGAGTTCTACCACACCTGTCTTTTGAGTGATAGCCACTGACTACCTGCTACCTCATACCACACCTGTCGGGGAGAGAGGTTAATCCCCCTACACACTGCTTGATTGTATTGTATGTCTTTATGTATTGTATGTCTTTATTTATATAGCGCCATAAATGTACATAGCGCTTCACAGTAGTATAATATAATTGATTATATCTTACGTTTTGTAAGTAGGCCTTTTAAAAGAGCCAAGACTTCATCATAACATTTACTGAATATAAAAACCTCTACAGTTAGAGTATCTCTGTGTGTTTTGTTTCCCCTTCATGCTCCTCCTGGAATCTGAGAACCAATTTCTACATCTTGGGGACAAGTGAAGACGAACCCCACCAGAGGGTTTTGAGCAGGGGGTTCAAATGAATTAATTTCTTGTATTGCACATTTTTCTTTATTTGCACTACACTAGTTTATTTATATTCACTTATATGTATGCATAATTGTGACATACACTGATTATTAATCTATACATTTTTTACTATTAAGTAAGAATCACAAACTAAGTTTTTTGCGCCTATTTTTCACTTTGTTACAATATAAGATAACATTCAGCATCAGAAGATATTTTACGCTTAAAGCTGTAGTTCAATCTGTCGTTTAAAAAAAAAAAAAAAGGTTTTCATTCAATATGTGCACCAATACAATCTACTGTACACACTGACAAGCGATTAGCTAAGTTACTGATCGATCCGTTCTCCTGTAATCAATCGCTGAAGATTCTACTCTGGTTCACTAAATGCATCCTAGATCCTGTTCTACTGCACTGATAGCCAAAGTTCTGTGAGGAAGATCATGTGACCAGGCAGGCACTAGATTCAATTGGTTCACTGCTAGAGAGGGAAGGGCTCAAAAAGGTGATGCTGTTTCAGAAGGGGAAGGGGATGTGACTTTGTAAATGGTTGCTATAGGAACAAAAATGCTTGTTACATTAGAATGCATTAAAAATCTCTTTACAATTGTTTTGTTTCTATTTTTTGAAATGCTACACATTTTCTCATAGTACAGAACTGATTTATTAAAAAAAAACACATGTAGGATATAGCTTGAACTGCAGCTTTAAGTGGGCTGTAATGGGTCTTATGGAAGAGTACCTACAGTATTTGAAATATGGGCTTTAGTGCAATTATATTACACTCCTCTTTAAGAACCTTACTGGGGCTTTCTTAAGCAGTCCATAAACATAACTGGTAGGGGCAGGGACAGCTATGAAGATCGGCTTCCCCAAAAGATGAATACTATGTGGTTAATTCGCTGGCTAGATGGTGGTAGTCTCACTTGCATTGCAAATTCAAGTTCAAGGCTGCATAAGACATGGGGAGATGTTAAGAAAAAGGTGAATAAGGGGGAGAGGAGGGAAGGGAAATGGTGTTGGAAGTTGTAGGTATAGGGCAAGTATATGGGGATTAAGAGGGAAATGTAATGGGTGCAGGAGTTGGGGCAAGGAATGAGGTAAGCACCAAGGAGAAAAGAGCAAGGGATTAAGGGGATGGGGAACTTGGTAAAGAATTGGGGAATGAGTTAAGGGAAGAGGAGGAATATATTCATGAATAGAATATGGAGTTAAGAAGGCGTGGATAAGGATTGAAAAGTTAAGTGCTAGAGGTTGTAACAGTTTGAAAATTGGGACAGGGCCCTACTGTGTATTGTTCAGGATGGGAGAATCTGGAGCACTACAGGTGCAAGATAGCCTACAATCTAGGAAAGGTGGGAAGAAGAGGGCTTTAGCACAGGGGAGGTCTGTAGTCCAGCCAATGTAATGAAGGCGGCAGGCATGGAGGAGCCGCAATCTAGACAGAGAGGCAAGACACATTGCTTTAACTTATTCCATGCTTCATTGTGACATCTTCCAACATTTCTAATTTAGAGAAGTATTTGCTGTATGTAACAACATCTGCAGGGACTCTTAAGAAAAGACAAAAGATGATAATTTGTAAAAATGATGAATAAATGAGTCCTGGTTATGCACACTGTGGAATCTCAAATACATTATGTTGTTAGTTATGTATAAGCCCCTAACCGCTCATAACAAATTCCGATTTTATATTCAAAGATACTTGTAAAGCTCTTAAATATAACTTTAAATTCAAAATGACTGTTATCTGTCTAACAGTTTCTGTAATATGTTGAGTGTTGATCCAAAACCGATGATGTGCCTTAATCTTACAGTTTATCTGAAATGTGTAGATCCTTGGTAATGGTAATATTTTCAAGGGTGTAATTACATTTATGTGCCAAAAACCCTTTCTCCCTGTTTGTTTTTCTGTGAAGAGAATGTGAGAGAGGAGTTGAATGTGACCCCTAGGCAGCGTGCTTGAGCTACTGGGTGAATGATAGTAATTTCAACAGTAATGTGGAAGGAGGTAGTAGGGCCAGGAGGAACTATGAGGAGCTCTGTTTTTGCCATGTTAAGTTTAAGTTGGCGGAGGGCCATCCAGGATGATATAGCAGAGAGACATGTAGAAACTTTAGTTTGTACAGCAGGTTGAAAAGTCTGGTCAGGGGTTGAAAAGTAAATTTGTCTGCCATCAGCAAAGAGGTGATATTTGAACCCAAGAGATGTGATTAGATCACCTAGAGAGAGTGTGTAAAGAGAAAAGATAAGAAGTCCCAGGACAGAGCTCTGCGATACCCCCACAGAGAGATCGATAGAGGAGGAGGTGTTGGCAAAAGAGACACTGAAAGTACGGTGGTAGAGGTAAGAGGAGATCCAGGATAGAGCTTTGTTATGAATACCAAGAGTATGGAGAATGTGAAGGAGAAGAGGGTGGTCGACAGTATCAAATGCTGCAGAGAGGTTGAGTAATATGAGCAGAGTATAATGACTTCAGTCTCTGGCAGCATGGAGGTCATTATTTATTTTAGTGAGGGCTATTTCAGTGGAGTAAGCAGTGCAGAAGCCAGATTGTAGAGGTGTAAGGGTTCCAGTCCAGGCTTTGGCTGGAACCCACCTTTACCTGGCTGATGTGGACATTTTGATCACTGGCAGCCTGCTATATTGGCTGCACCTGTTTCAGGGCTTAAATAGCTGCCAGTGATTTCCATCCCCTGCCTGAGCATTGTATGCATTTCCCTGTGTACCTGGGTCCCTTGTATTCTGATTCTTGAGCCTGCCCTGTTCCTGAGCCCTCCCTGTTCTTTTAGATTCCCTGTTGCCGACCTCAGCCTTTTACCTGACCACTGCTCCTGTGCCACCTGCCTTTACCCCAGCCTGTACCCGGACTTGCACCTTTGCCGCCTGCCTTGACCTCTGCCTGGATCACGACTACTCTAATAGGACTCTGTCCCCTGGCTCTGGTCGGTGATCTTATACCCCTACATCAGCCCTGCGGGTCCGCTTCCTATTCAGAGATGAGCAAGGTTACATAATGCTCAAGCAAAACATAGAAAAGAATCTAAGAGAATCTTAGGACGGCAACTTCGAGACAGAAGACTCAGGGAGATAGTCACCGTCGCAGGGTTCAAGAATTCAGCCCGGGAGACAGGGTGTGGTTGTCATCTAAAAATATCCGCCTCAAGGTCACTACGCTAAGCACCTAGGTTCATTGGACCTTATACCATGATAGAGAAGGTGTCACGATTGTGCTCGCCACAAACCGGGACCGGACCGCGGGGCTGAGGCTGGGTTATGAAATCACCGACCTTATACCGCGCAGACTGGTCCGGAGTTCGCAGTTCATAGTCAAACAGGCCGGGTTCAGGACTGGAGATAACAGCATAGTTGTTGGGCAAGCCAGAGTCGGGGTAGGAGATATCCGGGTAGTCGTAGTTCAAGCAGGGAGTCGGCAACAGGAAATCAAGCTGGTCCTTTTGCGTCAGCGCAATCGCTGCAGGTCGGGAACGAGGTTTACGTGAGTGGCGTCCACGACCCATGGCTCCGGTCTAGGAGAGGGAAGACTGACCGCAATAGGCACACCACCAGGCAGCACTAGTAACCCCGTGTTACAGCGCAAACGAAGCAGGTCTGTAAGAACCAGGAACTCAGGAACTCAGCGTAGCAGCAGCAGGCCTGGAGGAAACTGGACGAGTACAATGAACTGGAACAAAAACCGAGATACGTAACGAAAGAACAAGGCTTGTGGCAGAAACACAGGTAACATCCCATAAGGATCTATGCTTGGCAAGGAAGTGAAGCCAAAGCAGAATATTTAAAGCGACAGTGACCAATCCGGACGAGGGGCATGGTAGAGGTGTGTCGAGGAGCTGCTCGTGAGTGGCTGAGAGACCAGGAAGTAGTGGAGCACAGCTGAGAGTCTGTAACACCAGTGCCAGAATCCAAGATGGCGACGGCAGAGTTCAAGGTATGCACTGGGCGGCGGCATGGGTGGCGACGGGGGACAGGGGCAGCAGCCGCTGCAGTACTGGTAGTGGGTAAGGAGGGGTCACACCACAAGGGACGTGGCCCCCGATTCCTTACAGTACCCCCCCCTTCAGGATCGACCTCAGGGCGATCATAACCACTCCTAGAGTTGGGGGACCTGGAATTGTTCCGGAATTGTCAAGGATGGAGAGTAAAGTTGTGGTCCAGAGACTCGTGGGCACTCATTGGTCTTGGAGACATGGAGTTATTCCTAAATTGTTTTAGGCGAGCAGGGCATCCGTAAACCAGCAGTTCATTGGCGAGTACAAACTTAGGATAGGAAAGTGGTGGTAGAGAAATTATTGGTACGTGGCTCGCCACGCGAAATGGCTTGGAAATCCAAGGCTGTGAAGAACCAGGGGGTTCTGGAGCAGAAACAGCAGAAGGACCCCCGTTGGGAGCCCAGTCCCTAGTAATGGTACCAAAATTCAGGACAAGAGGCACCAATAGTTGAAAGAGCTTATCAGGGCGACCTTCCGGACAGACAAAGTCTTTGCTGACATCATCACGTGGGAATTTGAGAGGGTCTTCTCCTCCAGAGGTTTTCCGGGTAGTGGTCAGCGAGGGTATAGGGTGGGTGGGTGCATTGCCAGGTATGGGTATAGTAGATGACAAGGTGAACAGTAAACCAGGCTTAGGGACCGAAATCTTGAGGTGTGAACTGAGTATTTCCAACACAGAGGACGCAGGCACAACAGAAGGTTCCGTGAGGGATAACCATGGGTTCGCTGAGGCAGAGAAGCAATCATTAGTGGAGCTACCAAATATTGTAGAACGCTCAGAGAGAGACAATATAGTCTGTGATCTCCACTTCCCAGAGTCCAAGCCAGAGACAACAGGGAGAGAAACCCCATAGTTAAAGTCATACTGAGGTACTTCAGGGGCCACCGAATGGTCCGTGAAAAGAAACTGCCTTCCCGCACTGGGGATTTGGAGCGCAGCAAGGGTTACTTCGGATATGGCACCAGAGTGCGGGGAAGGTATACAGGGCCTTGCAGAGATTTGAACAACCGCATAAGGCGGATTACGTGCTGCAACGAACTCCAAGGGCATCGTACTTGTCATAGGAGTGTGAGTAGGAATAGGCACTGGAGCTTTAATATCTGGAACTTGACAATCAGGCAGTGCAGGGGCAGCGGAGGGAGGGGAGCTAGTGTCTGGAGCTGGAGGTTCAGAATCAGTAACAGGGACACTGGTAGAAGGAGAACTAGTGTCTGAAGCTGACACCTGGGATTCAGTGACAGGTACTGGGGAAGTTAGAGGGTCAATAAGCGGTAAGTTGGAACCGGGGAAACTCTTAACAGCAGAAACCTTAGTAGGAAAAAGAGTTTTATCAAAAACTGCAAGGGCCCAAACTGGGGTACTTGTCATGACAAAATCAGAAATAGGTATGTTTACTAGTGCAAAAACTCTGATAACGGAACTGCTAGCCAGTGATGTGGGTGTCTGGGTTACACTAATAAGAAAATCAGATACTGTGGAAAGTGACTTAGGACTAATCACGGAAGTTCTAGGTTTGCAGGATATGTGTGAGAAGGTACCCTTTAACACAGGGGTTTTAATCTTAGTCCTAAATAACCCAATGGTTGCTGGAGCACATTTAGATGCAGTGCTAAAGGGCTGAGGTTTAGCAAGTGAAGGAAGACAAAATAGCTCAGATTTATACACCTGAATTTGTAATGTAGGCAGGGTGGTTTCTGACTGTACTAAGGGGGTGACAGCAGATACGCGGATCTCTGGAGGGGTTGCTTGGGAAGGAGTGTCTGGGAAATCAGAAAAGACTACAGATTCCATGACAAGGGAACTATGTGCTGAAGCAGGGATCTCAGCATTCTGAGTGACAGACTGGGTCAGCGAAATACCTGGGAGTGGGGATTCTGCGAACAGGCTTAGATAAAAACCCGGTTCCTGAATACCTTTAACTGGAACCAGGATTTTAGCAGAAGTTTCAAGGGACACGGCAACGGAAACTTGAGCTGAAGCAGGGGGATTGTAGTAAACAAAATTCAAGGACTCAGCAAGCTTAGGGGAGTCATTCAGTGCAACCTCTGCTGTCAGACTTGGGGATTCATTCTCTGATGCTAGAAATGATGCATTAGCCTGGGGGCAGCAAGGATTTACAGGGATCAATGCAGATAGTACCTGAGAGTCAAAAAGAGGGAGATTTGCCTCTGAAATTGAGGATACAAGAAGTTCCTCCTCTGAAGCCAAGGATGTGGCCTTAGCTGGCGAACAGGGGATTACAAAAGGAGGCTCATAGGGCTGACCTGCAGGGGTTAATATAGGAATGAGCTCGGGAACAGAGCTGAGGGATTCTAACTTAGAAGGTTGAAGCAGAAGGGGTTCTTTCTCTGACATGGGGAGCACGCAGAGCTGCCTATCAGGGGTTAAAGCAGAAAAAACCTCAAGGGCAGGAGTTAGGGATTCTGAGTTAGAAAGTGAGGGTAGATTCTCAGATACTAGGGCTGTAGCTTTGGAAATACAAGTATACTCCACGGGAACCTCACAGACCTGACTGGCATGGGTTAAGGCAGACATATCTTTGGGATTTAAGCAATGGGAGGTGTAATCAGGGCTAGAAATCATGGCAGCTTCTACCTTAGGGGGCAGTGATAGTAGAGTGGTTTGGACATTTTTTGGAGAGGGAGGTACCCCCACAGGTTTAACAACAGGACTGACAGAAAAGGGTTTGTGAATAGTCTGTGCGTAGGCAGCAAGTAGAGGTTCACGTTCCAGGAATAATTTAAGGGTGGTGTCTATGGCCTGAACCAGTACCCCAAAATCCCCAGTTTCCAGTCCCGGAGTGGACTTAAGAAGGAGCAGTTGGGAGTACTGGGCTTGAAACATCTTCTTTAACTCTCTACATTCCTGAGATTTAGTCAATATTTCTTTACGAGTCAGTCTTTCTGCAGGGGTTAACCCTTCGTACATACAAGCAAGATTAGGCGGAGGCAGTTTTTCAAACAAATACTGTTCTTCAAACAGGGACTGGTCCGCAGCCTGGAACATAGGTGCAGTTACACATTTACCAACCCCCGCCACGGCGCGGTCCGGTTTTGTGGGGCCGAGCATACTGTCACGATTGTGCTCGCCACAAACCGGGACCGGACCGCGGGGCTGAGGCTGGGTTATGAAATCACCGACCTTATACCGCGCAGACTGGTCCGGAGTTCGCAGTTCATAGTCAAACAGGCCGGGTTCAGGACTGGAGATAACAGCATAGTTGTTGGGCAAGCCAGAGTCGGGGTAGGAGATATCCGGGTAGTCGTAGTTCAAGCAGGGAGTCGGCAACAGGAAATCAAGCTGGTCCTTTTGCGTCAGCGCAATCGCTGCAGGTCGGGAACGAGGTTTACGCGAGTGGCGTCCACGACCCATGGCTCCGGTCTAGGAGAGGGAAGACTGACCGCAATAGGCACACCACCAGGCAGCACTAGTAACCCCGTGTTACAGTGCAAACGAAGCAGGTCTGTAAGAACCAGGAACTCAGGAACTCAGCGTAGCAGCAGCAGGCCTGGAGGAAACTGGACGAGTACAACGAACTGGAACAAAAACCGAGATACGTAACGAAAGAACAAGGCTTGTGGCAGAAACACAGGTAACATCCCATAAGGATCTATGCTCGGCAAGGAAGTGAAGCCAAAGCAGAATATTTAAAGCAACAGTGACCAATCCGGACGAGGGGCATGGTAGAGGCGTGTTGAGGAGCTGCTCGTGAGTGGCTGAGAGACCAGGAAGTAGTGGAGCACAGCTGAGAGTCTGTAACACCAGTGCCAGAATCCAAGATGGCGACGGCAGAGTTCAAGGTATGCACTGGGCGGCGGCATGGGTGGCGACGGGGGACAGGGGCAGCAGCCGCTGCAGTACTGGTAGTGGGTAAGGAGGGGTCACACAACAAGGGACGTGGCCCCCGATTCCTTACAGAAGGTCAACCCAGTGGCCTACAGCCTATGCCTTCCTTCGTCTGAGGATCCGTCTATGTTCCACGTTTCCCTGCTGAAACTGGCAATCCGGGATCCTTGCTCCCCCGACTCATCCTCGTCTCCGGCTCCTCTCCTCGTACAGGGCCAACAGGAGTACGATGTTCAGTCCATCTATCCAGTATCTAGTACCCTAGAGGGGCTTTGGACCTGAGGAATGGTCCTGGGTTCCTCGCCACCGTCTTCATGCCCCCAGGCTTGTCCAGCTCTTCCATGTCAAATATCCACGCAAGCCCTTCATGAGATGCCCGGAGGTTGCTCCTGTGTGTGTGTGTGTGGGGGGGGGGGGGGGGGGGGTACTGTCAGGATCCATGATCCACGACACACTCGGTGCACCCGGTGCTTAACCCATTGTCTTCTTCCTAGACGTTATCTAAAATGGTCCAAAATGCTTACACAGTTGAGCAACGCGTTTCACCCTTTCTTGGGCTTCCTCAGGCTCTGTTTGATCTACGGAGCCTGAGGAAGCCCAAGAAAGGGCGAAACACGTTGCTCAACTGTGTAAGCATTTTGGACCATTTCAGACACAAGACAACGGAGGTGTAGCACTGCACCCGGACGCGGAAGCAGAGAGTTACACACTCATGAGTCTCGAACTACCACCTCATAGACTGGCTGTTATTCTTATATCCTTACTTCATTTTGATGTAAAAGTCATTTTTATTTTTATGTTTTTAGTCTTTTAATAAAGTGAACTGTCTGACCGTAGCTCCGGTGTGAATCACCATTTTTATTCACACCACCACACGGAGGAGACAATCCAGCAGTGTTTTAGCACTGCGTCACAGAACTATCACTGAAGTGCATGAAGGTTCTTCAAGAGGAGACAAAGATACCTTTATAAGTGTGCACTCACACTAGCCCGTGTGAGCATCTATTTATTATCTATATTTGTCTTATCACCCACCATCCCCACTTCTGTGGATGTCATATGAGAGAGTATTAGGCATCTAGACTTTTACTCAGGAAATCAGAACTACCAACACTGAGAGGGAAGAGAAGATACCTTTTTTAGGATCACACTCACACTGGTCCGTGTGAGTGTTTGCAGTATATTCTGCTTCATTTGATGATAACTGTTCGATTTCTCTCCCTCCCTTTTGTCGGCCACCATTATAAAGTATTTACACTTTGTTTTGATCTAACTTTGTTCCCTGTTCTGAGGGGAACACTGCAACTCTGAGCGGGAGGAGACAGAGGCAAGAGCAGGGAGGACATTGTGGAGACCAGGGAAGGAACAACGCAAGAAAGACTGATTGAGATCCACAACAGCAGGAAAAAGGAAGAACAAAAGATACCCTGATGCAATAGAACTTGCACAGGGCCATGAAAGTGTCATTTTACATTATTTGACACATCACTCTCCCTTTCATCACAGTCCAGATAATCAGTTTGGGCATTAACACACCCAAATTGAACACCTGATAGAGAATATCAACATCCTCCACTATCCCTTAACCTGTGCTCCCCTTTCTTTCCTGTATTCCAACCCCCTCAAAGAAGCCAATAAGGTTACTTTGGCATGACCTGTCCCTCATATATCCATGCTGATTATTACTAACAATGTTGTTATCATATTCCTGAATGTTAGCCCTTAATAAACCTTTTAAGTACCTTACCCACTGTTGATGTCAGGCTTACAGGTCTGTAATTCCCTGGGTGTGATCTAACTCACTTTTTAAATGTTAGCATCACGTCTCCTTTACCCCACTCTGTGGTACCTGAGCCTGTGGAAATGGAGTCCTTGAATATTAAATATAACGGTTTAGCTATTATTGAACTTACAGATGCAGCATGTGTTACTGCTGATATTACAGTATAAAATTACTATTGTGGGTACCTGCGAAAAGGGTCTATACCAGGCCTGCACAACTTGTAAAGCGAGAAGGGCCAAACTGCTCCAAGGAAAACAGATTTGGGCCAGCACGGGTAAAATCATCGTCATCGTCATCATCATCATCATCATCATATCTCCCCCAGCACCTCTCATCACCATCATCATCCTACTCATATCTCCTCCAGCACCCCTCATCAATCTGTCCCAGCACCCCTCATCATCCTCATATATCTGCCCCAGCACCCCATCATCCTCATATCTCCTCCAGCACCCCTCATCATCCTCAAATCTCCCCCAGCACTCATCTTCATATATCTCCCCAGCACCCCTCATCCTCGTATCTCCCCCTGCACCCCTCATCATCAACCTTTGCGAGACTCACCCTCTATCTCACACCCCCATCTCTCCCCCTCACCCATACACAATACTCCCCCTCCACATAACACACAATACCCCCCTGCAGACCACACACATTCCACCCCCTGCACCTCACATCACTTTCCCCCTGCATATCACATCACTCCCCTGCACCTCACATCACCCCACTACACCTCCCCCTGCACCTCATCTCCCCCCTGCACCTCACCTCCCCCCCTGCACCTCACCTCACTCACTCCCCTGCACCTCACCTCTCCCCCGCACCTCCCCCCCTACACCTCACCTCCCCCCCACTGCACCTCACCTCACTCCCCTGCACCTCACCTCCCCCCCTGCACCTCATCTCCCTCCCTGCACCTCACCTCCCACCCCTGCACCTCACCTCCACCCCTGCACCTCACTCACTCCCCTGCACCTCACCTCCCCCCGCACCTCCCCCCCGCACCTCACCTCAATCACTCCCCTGCACCTCACTCCCCCCCTGCACCTCACATCACTCCCCTGTACCTCACCTCCCTCCCTGCACCTCACCTCCCCCCCTGCACCTCACCTCACTCAGTCTCCTGCACCTCACCTCCCCCCCTGCACCTCATCTCCCCCCTGCACCTCACCTCCCCCCCTGCACCTCACCTCCCCCCCCTGCACCTCACCTCCACCCCTGCACCTCACTCACTCCCCTGCACCTCACCTCCACCCCTGCACCTCACCTCCACCCCTGCACCTCACCTCACTCCCCTGCACCTCACCTCCACCCTGCACCTCACCTCACATCACTCCCCTGCACGTCACCTCCCCCCCCTGCACCTCACCTCCCCCCCTGCACCTCACTTCCACCCCTGCACCTCACCTCACTCCCCTGCACCTCACCTCCCCCCCTGCACCTCACCTCCCCCCTGAACCTCACCTCCCCCCCTGCACCTCACCTCCTCCCCTGCACCTCACTCACTCCCCTGCACTTCACCTCCCCCCCTGCACCTCACCTCCCCCCCTGCATCTCACCTCCACCCCTGCACCTCACCTCACTCACTCCCCTGCACCTCACCTGCCCCCCCCGCCCCCTGCACCTCACAGCAGCAGAGCAGGCAGGACTAGCACACTTGTGCAATCCTGAGAGCAGGCTCGAGGAGGAGTAGGAGGGGGAGAGCGGGCTTGCGGCAGGCTTGCGGCTCGCGGGTGGGAGAGGAGGGGGAGAGCGGCTCGCAGGCGGCAGAGGAGGGGGAGAGTGGCTTGCGGGCGGCAGAGGAGGGGGAGAGCGGCTTGCAGGTGGCAGAGGAGGGGGATAGTGGCTCATGGGCAGAAGAGGAGGGGGAGAGCGGCTCGCGGACAGGAGAGGAGGGGGAGAGAGCAGCTCGCGGGTGGGAGAGGAGGGTGCAAGCCGCCACGGGCCGCACAATGAGTGCAGGCGGGCCGCGTGTTGTGCAGGCCTGGTCTATACCTTCATGTGCTTGCAGGCTTTACAGGGTCTGGCCAAAAGATTGACTTAAAGACCCATACTTATGAGAAGAAAAAACATCTAGAAATGACTCAACTTATTTGTCATATTGGATGTGCATTGGGGCTTCTTTGTTTGCTGTTATTTCCTATTCAAAAGTAAAAATGATGGCAAACTGCTATCCCAGTCATAAAAAATGTGCCTCTAAAGTACCTCCATTTAAATTCTGCTCTGCAGGAGAATTTGCATAAATCACATCCTTCTGGTTATTTGCATATATTTCAACAGCTCCTGGGGCAGGAGCCTGCTGAGCCCATTAATTCCGCTGGAAAACGAGGGAACAGCATTGCGAATTATGTTTGACATGCAAGCAAAGGTTCAAAAACTTTGAACGACAATGAAAATTGACATCACTTGTTAACCATTAAGGTGCGAGAGAGCTCCTCACCGCATTGCCGATTTATGCTAGGGCAGTAAAGAGTTTCATATTAGTATATCACTCCAAACCACTACAAGTGTCGCTAGGAACACTTGGCATTTCTAATTATTTTCCGAGTCTGAGAACATACAAAGGGACCACATGTTAAAGGGCTATTTTTTATTTATTACTCTGACAATACTTGTTTCCAAGATATAATATTGTTGGTAAAAATGGTTAAGGAAAATCCAAATCTGCTCTTCATGGTTAGATCTTGACCCAACTTTTAACTGAGTTTTCAATGCATAAAATTCTATGTGTTCCATGGTTACTATTCTTACAGAATGATGCTGCTTCTTTTTATTTGTATCTGTGGGAACTAAAAAGAAGTCTAGTACTTCATCTTTGAGGTAGAACTGCATTGTTAAGAGGGTTGGTGATTACATTCAACACAAGCTTGGCTAGGAGGTAGGTCAAGAAAGAGTGTAAATGTTTCAATGGATAGTCTGAATAATTTGAGATGAAAAAATAGTTATTAGCCTGCAGTATATGTCAGAAACAATGGAGACTATTTATCAAAGTCACCCACCTACCAAAACGGGGCAACACTGATGGAAACACAGTGCACTTGAATTATCGAAAGGAGAAAATCCAATTGGTTTCAGTGGTGCTGTTTTATTGCTCCAGTTTTGCAAATGGGAGACTTTGATAAATGATCCTTAAGTTACATACGCCTATAACATATATTATCTCTTACTGTGCATGCAATGTCTTGTATATAATGTATAACCCTGCTCACTTAATATAACTATGTATTTGTCATCATAACTCTGTAGGCATGAGTTGGCAGTGAGTACTAGTGCACTACTCATTTTGATTCATCCTTCGCAGGTGCTTTTAAAACAAAAGGCAGACTCCTGAAAAGAGAGAACCAGACTGGAGCTACAGTGCTGTCCATGGTGCTGAAGTTGTGCCAATAAGATGTGCTGTGACTGGCCTACTAAGAGCAATGAACTAAAACAGCCACCTACCGTACTTCAAATTCATTCATTCTCATTGAAAGAATCCAATTGTAATCTGATTGGATATATATTTATATGCATAAGGTTTAGTGTTAAGAAGTTCCAGGCCAGCTTGATATCGCCCCGAGCCCCAC
The DNA here is from genome assembly GCF_040206685.1 of Ascaphus truei. NCBI lineage: Eukaryota > Metazoa > Chordata > Amphibia > Anura > Ascaphidae > Ascaphus > Ascaphus truei. The sequence continues at coordinate 21,851,622 of NC_134490.1, read as the reverse complement.
GGTTACAGAGGCCCCGCGCTCTTCCCCACATCAATGAAACTGATTGCCGGGGTTGAGCACGGGGCCTCTGTAATTATCTCTTGCCTTGTCCGGCGGCATCACATTGTTATGCGCCGCAAAGTCCTATGGCGCCATGTTGCCATGGCGTGATGTCATATGGTGCTCGGACGACACATGGGGCCGTGTTGCCATGACAACATGACATCACATGTCTCTCTGTTGCCATGAGAATGCAGCACCACATGGTTCTGCGACGTCACATGGTGACGTTATGTCATTGGAAGAGGAGATGCTGCACTGGACAAGGTAAGAGGTCCCAGCCAGGAGTGAAGGAGAATCCGGCGCTACTGTGAGCGGCAAAAATCCAGGCAATTTCCGGTGTGTAAGAGAACTGGGTTTATTTCATAACACACACATAAGAACTCGGGCTACACCACAGCCTCCCCCTCAACGCGTTTCACACTATGGAACAGCGCTCGTCTTGGAGTGGGGAGGTGAGGTCTGAACCCAAACATTTAAATAAAAAAGCCCGCGAAAGTGGACTAATTAACCCAACGTCATACACATGCACACATATGACTAAATAAACATAGTTAAATAGTCCACAAGAGTGCTCATAAAACCCAAAAGAAATATATTTGAATTCATCATACTTGTATTATGTAAAGTATAAAGATATATATGAGTAGCTATGTTGCCTAGACTATCTAAAGGTGCAGTGTTTGACTGGGACAAATTAAAAACCATAGCTGCAAGATCCAAAGGCTATTAGACAAAAATACTGCTACCTTGACATATAATGTAATTTTTTAACTGTTTAAATAAAGTTAAACCATCATACTTTGGTGAATATATATATATATATCTTGATCTTATATGAACTGTGTCAAAAGATACAAGAGGAAAGTGAGATTTTACAAGTTCTCACACCCTCAGAGTGAGATTTCCTCATCACTCCAGACCCCATCATACCCATTTTTCATCACCTTCCCAAAATTCACAAAATACTCACTGCACCCCCAGGTAGACCCATTATTTCCAGCATTGGTTCCCTGGGCGAACATCTTTCACAATACATTGATCACTTTCTTCCATCTCTAGTACACATGTTACCTTCACATGTAATTGACACCAAACACGTTTTATCACTCCTTGCAACTTTTAGTTGGCACACATCCTACATTTGGGTAACCCTAGATGTAGCTTCCCTATACAATATTATTAATCACGATCACGGCATCACAGCAGTTTAGTTTTTCCTCAACCTCACTCCTCCCTCTCCCCAGCACACATTGCTTTTTTACTGGATAGCATTCGATTTTCACTCACTCACAATTATTTTCTTTTTGATCAGCAGTTTTATCTCCAAACACGTGGGACCGCGATGGGGACTTCTTTTGCCCCATCCTACGCCAACCTCTTCATGGGTTGGTGGGAGATGTTCCACGTGTTTGGAGATTCTAATCCTTTTAGGCACAATATAGCATTTTATAAGCGCTATATTGATGACCTCCTGATGGTCTGGAGTGGTGAGGAGGACGAGCTTTTCAGGTTCTTTGATTATCTGGCAGATAACCAACTCAATCTCAGATTTACACATAATCATCATATGCACAACATACAATTTTTGGATCTTTACTTGTATGTGGATAATGAGAAAAAAATACAGTCTGACATCTTTAGGAAAGATAATGCCAGAAACTCATTGTTACATGCGAAAAGCTGTCATTCCCACCCTCTGATCAGAGGTATCCCACGGGGCCAATTCCTGTGGTTACGCAGGAATTGTTCCTCCCTGGAGGACTTTGTTCATAGGGCGGATGAAATGAGGGAATGGTTTCTATCTAGGGGCTATGCCCAAGAGGATCTTTATAAGGCCTTTCAATTAGCCCTTAATACAGATAGGGATTCTTTGATAACCATGAATAGGAGCCATTCCAGGCAGAGTAGCTCTGCTGAGAGTGCCGATGCGCCCTATTTTATTACGGGATACAGTGAGCAGACAGCTGCAATTAAATCCATTATCAAGAAACATTGGGGCACATTATCTCTGGACCCCATATTTGTAAAATGGTTAGCACCGACCCTCGCATTGTATTCTGCAAAGCGGCTATGTTAGGGAATTCTTTATCACCGAGCATGTTACGGCCCAACAAGTCCCATGGATATATGTCATCATTTTGTCCTAAATTACAAGGTTCCAATAAATGTGGACGATGTAAGATATGTCCCATGATGACTAAATCGACACATTTCTCCAACCGCGATGGGACATGTAAATTTAAGATAAAATCATTCTTGTCCTGTCAGACTGAGTTTGTAATATATTTATTGATATGCCGGTGCAGCAAACAATATGTCGGCCTCACTAGTAGAGTCCTCAAGATTCGTATCTTAGAGCACATGAGGCCAATACGAAATAAAGATATGCTGCACCCAGTATCAAAACATTTTAACACTTGTCCATTGGGTACAGTGAGATCCATAAAATGTATAGCGCTTGAACATATTCCCTTACCCTCCCGGGGAGGTGATAAGGTTAAAATCTTGCATCAGCGTGATCACTATATCACTTCAGTTTGGTGCATGATCAAAGCCCAGAAGCGCTTAAGTGTCATGCTATTAAATGTCCCATAGTAAGCTGGAGGGGATGTGATAGGTTAAACCAAATCTCCAGGAGGGAGTCCTACTGGATTTTTGAACTTAAAACGTTGACTCCCCAGGGGCTCAATGTTGAATTCGACCTAGCAGCTTTTGTAAATCAATTCCATGTTACTGTAGTTAGTTGAATGAGACAATCTGAGTGGTTTGTTTGAGATAAAGTATGTGAGGAAGTTTCATTTCTTGATATTCATCCATTTCTTGGGTGAATGGATAAAAATGATAAATTTAAATGTAAATCTAAATTTAATTTTGATAATGTAGGAGATTCAGCGCTCGTGCTGCAGGTGTATCATTTGTTGGAAACGTAAATCCCCTTGCAGCATGTGTGCGGAGCGTCTCCCCAGTAAGCTCCTAAAGCAAGGTGACCCCCAAAAAGGGGGACACCTTGAAAAGAAAGAAAGAAAAATGCACACAATGCGCACCGGAGATTAAAATATAGTAAATTATTTATTAATAAAACAAAACAAAAAATAACCGAGGGGGTCCAACCCCACCTCAGTACAAATGTGTCATAGATTCGGGTTCGGTTACAATGAACAAAAACCACGTAAATAATCAAATATAGCTAATAAAACTAAATCTATAAAAACATGACAAATGGTAAATAAAATAATAAAAAGGAAGACAATGTTCAATAAAACGGGATAAATGAATCCTGATTTGGCTAAAAATATCGCTGAACAGCTGCCTGAGGCTGACAGGGGGAGACGGAGACTTACACTAAAGCCCAGAGCGGGTTCCGCGGCGAGCGTTTAGGGGTCCGGACCACGCCACCGCCAGAGATGTTATCACCGCCTGTAAGGTCCGGGGGAACACCTCTCTCTAAGGGGGTTCCTCCCGTGACTTTACCTGCCTCCGCTCCGGCTCTGCCTCCTCGCCGCCGCGGGCGGGATCTTCCTTCTCCGCTTCCCATGGCGGCTACTGAACGCGCGCATGCGCGCGCACGGCCGAGGACCTTTACGTCCTCCCTCAGGAGCAGTTCCCGCCCCTAGCTCAGGCCGCGCGCGTCTCTCCTGCGCTGCGCACACGCCTGATGCACATGCACCGCCCACAAGCTTCACATCTAGCGCAGCTGTGGCAATATCCTTCCCACTAATCCCTATCTTCCCTGGGGCCGCTCCCTCGTCACTCCCCCTCTTCCTATTAGTTCCTCCTCCTATTTATACCTTGCTCAGCCATTCCTTCTTTGGCTGAGCATAGCTTTGTGTGACCTGTGTTACCCATGGTCGTGCCTGCCTCAGTTCCTGTCTCTTTGTCTTCTCTAGTGATCCCTTGTGTACCGTACCGGCTTGGCTGTGGACCCGCTCTGGACTTCGACCCTTGGCTTGCACCCTGACCTCCTGGACTCCCCGAACCCGTTTACCTCGGCTTGCAGATTCCGACCTACCTCCCGGCTCTGGCCCCCAGGCTCTCGGTACCAACTATCTTCTGGAACCTCCCTTCTCGTCTGGCGAGTATCTTACTCTATCTTATACTCCCAGACTGTTCCAGATGCCTATTTTCCACTTTCCAGGCGTGTCCCCGTAGCTGTGGGTGCAGTTGTTACCCATCTCACCTCAGTTTCGGGGTCCCTCCTTGTCCGTGGTGAGCACAGCGTAACACCGCCCGAGCTTCCAGCAAACGCCGTCTCAGCCTGTCAGAATATGCGCAGAGTGACCTGTCGTGACCTCTACGCGTTTCGCACTACGTGCTTCATCGTTAAATTTAATTTAACATGAGGTGATCTAATAAATACACGTTGATCAAGAATGATAAGATATTCTGGTATCCATATAAACTAATTATAGCTAGTTGAAACATCAACATATTTATATTGAAAATAACTATCAGGCTGACAACTATAAAGCAGGTCATCCAGGTATAGCTATTTGGCAAACAGGTTATACAATTTAATTCTTAGGGTGACTAAATTGATTAAAGGTTGAAAATAAAAATGCACAAATGCGCACCAGGGATTAGTGGAAGGTAATTTATTAAAAAGTACACAATAACTGAGGGGATCCAACCCCACCTCAGAACAGCTGTGCAGCTGAACGGCTAAGTACCACCAAGGAATACACCTAATAGTGACTAAACCCTAAGCTGCACAGTATACAAATGCAGTAAAATTTATATAAAAAACATGAAAGAAAAAAAACAAACATGAAAACAACCTATCAACAGATTTGTGTAGAAACCGCCATAGTGTTGGGCACTGGCAAGGGGAAACGGACACTCACACTGAGACAGTCAGCAGACTCGCGGTGTCTGCATAGGATCCGGATCTCGGCACCGCGGAGATGGATAAAACCGCTGCTGTCTCCTGCAGGCTCCGTTTCAGCTTACCAGCAAACACGCGCAGGATGACCTGTCGTGACCTCTACGCGTTTCGCACCACGTGCTTCGTCAGGAGGTCACGTACAGCGTCATCCGCGCGTATTTATGGGCGGCAACTGATTGAATAAACCAGCCCCCTCAGAGAAACACCCATACTTTGCCTAATTACTACAATGATTAAAACACCTTGAAATAAGGTTACTGGGCAACAGGGTGTATAGCAACTAATGTGGGGGATGTGTGCAGGTATAAATTAATCATTGCACGCACCCCTATGAAAATAAACAGGAATATGACCTCTAACAACATGAATAATATCATATGTAAACAAATCATGCTGAAACCTGTATATGAATAAAAGAAAAAAGAACAAATGACTAAATAAAAACAAATAAATATAAAAACATACATAAATGTTAATGCAAATAAATGTTAATAAATTCATTATATTAAAAACGGAATACATTATCTTAAGAAAGGAGTCCATTCAATTAATTCATTGAAACCATAGGGATGTCTGGTATGCATTTCATAGATCCAAAATTGCTCCCGTTTCAATAAATGATTATCTCTATTTCCCTGTCTACTACCTAGTGATACACTTTCAAGTCCCTTAAATTTAATACAACCAGGTTCACTGTTATGCTCTTCTTTAAAGTGTTTCAAAAGCGGAGTTAATGGCATACCTTTTGCTATTATTTTTGGTATGTTTTTAACATTTCTCAGGTGCTCTAACATGCGCATTTTAAACGGTCTTTTTGTCTTACCAATGTACTGTAAATTACAGCTACACTGTAAGGCATAGACCACATGCGTTGTCTGACAATTAATGAAACTTGTAATATTGTAGACTTTGTTAGTAACTCCTGATGTAACTGTTTTCCCTTGACAGATATGGTTACACGCTTTACACTTTCCGCATTTGTACGTACCTTTAATTCCTAGGCGAGTTTTAATATCTCCAGATACGATGGCTTCTCTGGAGACTTGACTTGGAGCCAGAATGTGTTTAAGGTTAGGTGCTCGTTTGAACACTATCCCTGGTTTGGACTTTAGTTGGGGACCCAAAATGGGATCAGCTTTTAATATCCCCCAATGTTTTTCCAGAATTTTTCTAACATTGTAATGGGTATCACTAAATTGAGTAATAAATGCTGGGATTTGATTTTGTCTCTTCTCACTCTTTTTATGATGATATTTCATCAAAGATTTCCTAGGAATCCTTTCTAGTTTTTTGAGCGAAGAGTTTACTAAATCGCTATCATATTCTTTGTCTAGGAATCTTTTCTTTAAAAAGAAAGATTGTTCTTCATAATCCACAGCCTTAGAATCATTTCTCTTCAACCTGAGAAATTGATTAAAGGGAATATTTTGGACCCATCTCTTATCGTGACAACTAAATGGGTCTAAATATGAATTTACATTTGTAGCCTTAAAGTGCGTTTTAGTTTGTACAGTATTGGCCTCAATGTAAATCTCTAAATCGAGATAATGAATGCTTACTGAGCTATTTTCACCACTAAATTTTAAATTAAAATCATTATTGTTCAGAAGTGTGACAAACTCAAGGTAGGAATCTTCTGTCCCCTCCCACACAATAATAATATCATCGATGTATCTCCTGCACAGCTTAAGCTGCGGAGGAGTACATCTAAAGATCACCAAAGACTCCCACTGTCCCATATACAAATTGGCGAATGACGGGGCAAATGTTGTGCCCATCGCCGTCCCCAAGATTTGCAAAAAATAGAGGGAATCAAACAAAAAGTAATTATGACTGAGGATGAACTCAATTGAAGATAAAATGAATTCAACCTGTGTAATGGGGAGTGTTTTTGGGGTCAATAAAAAGTGTCTAATTGCTTCTACCCCTTTTTTGTGAGGGATGCTAGTGTATAGTGATTGAACATCTAATGTGGCTAATCTATAATTATCTTTCCAAACAAAACCATCAAACAATTGTAAAACCATAGTGGTATCTTTAAGGTGAGATGGTAGTGAAGTGACCATTGGTTGTAAGAAAAAATCAATATAGGTGGATAAATTAGAAGTGAGGGAATTAATCCCGGAAATAATGGGACGTCCGGGTGGGGAAGTGAGAGATTTGTGTATCTTGGGGATGTAATAAAATATTGGAACAGTGGGAGTCTCCGTGAACAAATATTGATACTCTAACTTAGAAATAATACCAAGTTCCAGAGCTCCATACAAATGCGTTTTAATGAGACTCAAAAATTCCTTTGTGGGGTCCCTCTTTAATGTGACATATGAGATGGGGTCCTGTAAAAGGCGATGAGCTTCCTTAAAATAGTCCTCTGTATTCAAGAGTACTATTCCGCCTCCCTTATCAGCTGACCTTAATACAATGTCAGGATTGGACTTTAGTTGTTTGATACTTTTTTGTTCATCCCAAGTTAAATTGGAATATGATCCTAGTTGTTTTTTCTTACAGATATCTCTGAAATCCTGTTCAACCAGTTTTCCAAATAATTCTATATTGTGTCTGTAATGACGCTGTAAAGTCATTTTTCTTAAATATTTTTGAAGATCAATATAGAGATCAAATTCATTTGATTCTCTAGAAGGGGCAAACGTAAAGCCCTTCTTAAGCACTTGAAAGAGATCTTTATCTATAATCAATGAAGATAAGTTAAAGATCCCATTACTGGTTATTGTCAATGGCTCAGGGATCCCCTCTTTGTGGGCGGGCTTTCTCCCTCCTCTCTTACCTCGTCTGAATAGCCCCTTTTTCGATTCATTTTTTGCAGGGGTTTTGAGGGGGGATAGTCTAGGTCCCAACTTGGTCTGTTTGGCTTGTTTTTGATCGATTTCTGAAAAAAACAATCGTTATTATCTTCATTTATATCACTTTCATTCACGTCAGCTCTATCTTTTAGTTGATGAAACTTATTTGTAAATGGTAATTCAAATGCAATACTTTTATCCCCTCTACTGGCATATTGGTTTTTCCTTTGATGTTTATATTTATGTTTTACATCCTTGGATTTACCATTTTTGCCCACCATAGACCAGTTGTCACTTTGACTCCTCTCTCTATATTTATGTTGATTAGAGGGTCTATTATTAGAGTGATCTCTTTTAATATTTTCATTTAATGGTCTATGTAGATCTTTGTTTGATCTTTGAATATTCTCTACATAATGAGATTTCTTCAAATTTTTTGGGTTTTTAGGTATTGCACCCGCTGACATAGGCTTTTTAGTGTTTTTTTGGACCTCTTTTTTAGATTGTTCTGAACTTGCAGATTTCTGTGAAATCTGCTCACAGACAGTTCTTTCTGTTCTGACAGCTTGATCTGACTTTTTGTCTTTCCAGTCCTTTTGCCTATTTTCCAAATAGTCAACCTTATCTCTAAGGAACTTTTTATTTTTCCTTATCATTATGCCTTTATCATGCTTTCTCAATTTTCCCACCATATCTTCAACTAATTTGGGCAACCCTTCTAGTGTTGGTAAACCGATAATGTCCAATTTGACTTTGTCAATTTTAACAGAGAGTTCCTGTAGTTCTTTTTTCCTCTCTCCCATAAGGAGTTTAATGAGGTTAATTGAACTTATCTCAAGGATCTCCTCCCAAATAGCTAGAAAGGCTGGATTGTCATTGCCATAGGTGGGTTTGAGTAGCAATCTTAGGCCTCTAGGAACCCTTTTTTGTTTCAGGTATTCCTCAAATGATACAAGCTCCCAAAAAGCTTTAGTTTCCTGCTCTAATAATTTAGTCAAAGCAAAAATCTTTGACGGTAAATCTACCGTGATATCTTCTAGATTGATATTCTCACAAAACATTTGTCCCAATAAAGCACCTCTGTTATTTCTATTGTCCAAACTGGATAAAAAATTAGTGGTGAAATCTAATAGCTCAGTCATATTGGTAAATGTAAAGAAAACCCCAATTAGAATGAATAAGGATTCTACTATGGTGTAACAGCCTCCTTAATAAAAACACACATAAACATATACATAAAAGTCTAGTATGGAATAAACAGTCTTATCTATGCAGCTGAAAATCCAAGGGAGAGAGAACCAGAGTCCAAAGTCCAATAGATTGTCATTGGCCAATTTGTATATGGGACAGTGGGAGTCTTTGGTGATCTTTAGATGTACTCCTCCGCAGCTTAAGCTGTGGAGGAGATACATCGATGATATTATTATTGTGTGGGAGGGGACAGAAGATTCCTACCTTGAGTTTGTCACACTTCTGAACAATAATAATTTTAATTTAAAATTTAGTGGTGAAAATAGCTCAGTAAGCATTTATTATCTCGATTTAGAGATTTACATTGAGGCCAATACTGTACATACTAAAACGCACTTTAAGGCTACAAATGTAAATTCATATTTACACCCATTTAGTTGTCACGATAAGAGATGGGTCCAAAATATTCCCTTTAATCAATTTCTCAGGTTGAAGAGAAATGATTCTAAGGCTGTGGATTATGAAGAACAATCTTTCTTTTTAAAGAAAAGATTCCTAGACAAAGAATATGATAGCGATTTAGTAAACTCTTCGCTCAAAAAACTAGAAAGGATTCCTAGGAAATCTTTGATGAAATATCATCATAAAAAGAGTGAGAAGAGACAAAATCAAATCCCAGCATTTATTACTCAATTTAGTGATACCCATTACAATGTTAGAAAAATTCTGGAAAAACATTGGGGGATATTAAAAGCTGATCCCATTTTGGGTCCCCAACTAAAGTCCAAACCAGGGATAGTGTTCAAACGAGCACCTAACCTTAAACACATTCTGGCTCCAAGTCAAGTCTCCAGAGAAGCCATCGTATCTGGAGATATTAAAACTCGCCTAGGAATTAAAGGTACGTACAAATGCGGAAAGTGTAAAGCGTGTAACCATATCTGTCAAGGGAAAACAGTTACATCAGGAGTTACTAACAAAGTCTACAATATTACAAGTTTCATTAATTGTCAGACAACGCATGTGGTCTATGCCTTACAGTGTAGCTGTAATTTACAGTACATTGGTAAGACAAAAAGACCGTTTAAAATGCGCATGTTAGAGCACCTGAGAAATGTTAAAAACATACCAAAAATAATAGCAAAAGGTATGCCATTAACTCCGCTTTTGAAACACTTTAAAGAAGAGCATAACAGTGAACCTGGTTGTATTAAATTTAAGGGACTTGAAAGTGTATCACTAGGTAGCAGACAGGGAAATAGAGATAATCATTTATTGAAACGGGAGCAATTTTGGATCTATGAAATGCATACCAGACATCCCTATGGTTTCAATGAATTAATTGAATGGACTCCTTTCTTAAGATAATGTATTCCGTTTTTAATATAATGAATTTATTAACATTTATTTACATTAACATTTATGTATGTTTTTATATTTATTTGTTTTTATTTAGTCATTTGTTCTTTTTTCTTTTATTCATATACAGGTTTCAGCATGATTTGTTTACATATTATATTATTCATGTTGTTAGAGGTCATATTCCTGTTTATTTTCATAGGGGTGCGTGCAATGATTAATTTATACCTGCACACATCCCCCACATTAGTTGCTATACACCCTGTTGCCCAGTAACCTTATTTCAAGGTGTTTTAATCATTGTAGTAATTAGGCAAAGTATGGGTGTTTCTCTGAGGGGGCTGGTTTATTCAATCAGTTGTCGCCCATAAATACGCGCGGATGACGCTGTACGTGACCTCCTGACGAAGCACGTGGTGCGAAACGCGTAGAGGTCACGACAGGTCATCCTGCGCGTGTTTGCTGGTAAGCTGAAACGGAGCCTGCAGGAGACAGCAGCGGTTTTATCCATCTCCGCGGTGCCGAGATCCGGATCCTATGCAGACACCACGAGTCTGCTGACTGTCTCAGTGTGAGTGTCCGTTTCCCCTTGCCAGTGCCCGTAAATATAGCTGTGTGTGCAAGTTGCACAGATACATCTGTGCAACAGACTCTGAGCTCCTCCAAAACACTGTGCACAGTCTCATCATTCACCAGCACTATGGCGGTTTCTACACAAATCTGTTGATAGGTTGTTTTCATGTTTGTTTGTTTTTCTTTCATGTTTTTTATATAAATTTTACTGCATTTGTATACTGTGCAGCTTAGGGTTTAGTCACTATTAGGTGTATTCCTTGGTGGTACTTAGCCGTTCAGCTGCACAGCTGTTCTGAGGTGGGGATGGATCCCCTCAGTTATTGTGTACTTTTTAATAAATTACCTTTCACTAATCCCTGGTGCGCATTTGTGCATTTTTATTTTCTTGTTTTTCAGGGTGCCTTCCCCCCTTTCGCAGGGGGGTTCACCTTGATTTGAGAGTTTCTGGGGAGACGCTTTATGTACATGCTGCAAAGGGATTATCCACACCATCACACAGCACGAGCGCTGAATATCCTGTTTTTTTTTTTCTACCTTCTTGATTAAAGGTTGATTAATATTTAAATTCTCAAATTAAATTTCTTCAGAGATTTTATGCACATTATTAGGCAAATATTTTGGTATTGGTGAGGTGAGCTAATATAGATCTAGCTCCTGGCACAGACAAGTATAGAGGCAAATGCAGAGATTAACACTTTAGTACACAACACATAGAGAGTAGAAATATTACAACACACATCCAAGGGTAGTTTTGGGTTCTTTATAGTAGTAACACATATAGTTGATAGTATATGATATTTACATATGTATTCCATTCTGTCATTTGGTTTATTTTTTATTTTTTTGATTTATGTATCTGTGATGTATTATTACCAGTAATTAATTAATTTCCATGCTTCTGATGGCATCTGTGAAGATGTGATCTATGATCTTTTTGATTCTTTGGGAAGTATAGTTAAAGTCTGTTAGTTTGATGCAATTTGAGATAAGAGGTAATTGAGATATGATTAATAATAGTATATATTGAGGCCATTTCTATGATGTGAAAATGTAATGTAAAGTCGAGCAGTCTATGGTAAGAGCTATATGTTTGACACACATTCCGTGGACTGCTCTGAATAGAACAAAATAACAGAACTTACTAATGATTTACCAACAACGATCAATCGGCGATGAGTGAGGCTTAAATAGCCGAGCAACTGTCTTTAGTTTGTACCCCTGTAGTTTGCAATGGGGTTTGTACCCCATT
>NC_134490.1:21537954-21539322 GCF_040206685.1 Ascaphus truei | reverse complement strand
TGTGTGTGTGTGTGTGTGTGTGTGTGTGTGTGTGTGTGTGTGTGTGTGTGTGTGTGTGTGTGTGTGTGTGTGTGTGTGTGTGTGTGTGTGTGTGTGTGTGACAGTGTGTGTGTGTGTGTGTGTGTGTGTCACTGTGTGTGTGTGTGTGTGACACCGTGTGTGACACTGTGTGTGTGTGTGACACTGTGTGTGTGTGACACTGTGTGTGTGAAGGGGTAATAATAGTGTGTGTCCCGCTGACTGTAGCGGCGCGGGGGGGGGGGAGCGGGGTGAAAGCGCGGGAGACACGGGGAGAGGAGGAGGTGCGCGTGGGTCACGATGTTCAGGGAGGTGTGTGTGTGTGTGTGTGTGTGTGTGTGTGACACTGTGTGTGTGTGTGACACTGTGTGTGTGTGTGTGTGTGTGTGTGTGTGTGTGTGTGTGTGTGTGTGTGTGTGTGTGTGTGTGTGTGTGTGTGTGTGTGTGTGTGTGTGTGTGTGTGTGTGTGTGTGTGACAGTGTGTGTGTGTGTGTGTGTGTCACTGTGTGTGTGTGTGTGACACCGTGTGTGACACTGTGTGTGTGTGTGTGTGTGTGTGTGTGTGTGACACTGTGTGTGTGTGACACTGTGTGTGTGTGGTGACACTGTGTGTGTGTGGTGACACTGTGTGTGTGTGTGGGTGTGTTTTTTTTGGCCCGTCACTCCGCCTCAGGCCAATGAGAGGTGTGCGGGGGCGGGCGGCCCAAGGGACCAATGAGATTTCCCCTAGGGACACCGGACATCCAGGCAGGCAAACATACAGTGCTTTCACTAATATAGTATAAGATACTACCTATTACGCATTTACATCCCGGGCAACGCCGGGTCTCTCAGCTAGTATATTCCTAAAACACAGAATCCGCAGCACTCAAAAATATCAATATTAAATTTAATAAAGCAAAACAAGCATTAGGGGGTAATCACAGGAAAAAGAAGCGACGTTTCGGACCTCACGGTCCTGTCTCAAGCTCCCCCACATAACATGACATACAATGTGAATACATATAGTGCTATCAATTAGCAAATTTGGCGCCAAAAAGCTCCTCACCCAGGCTCCTACGGTGGCTCATATTGGACAGAATTGCAACCCAAAACAGAAAATGAGATAACTGCATCTTAAAATATAGGAAGGTCATTTCATACTAAGTATATTGTATCTAACCCATATATAGTGGCCAGGTAAGATGTTGTAGCTGTGTAATAGTAGATATACAGGCTAGTTCAGGCTAACTTACATAAGTTAGAACAGCATATTGATACATACGGGCAACGTTATGCCCCGGATGTGGGGGCGGTAGAGTATAAACACAATCCCCACATATTTTGATGCCAGTGCGCATGCGTGCGGCC